>NC_048580.1:49469627-49479627 GCF_013265735.2 Oncorhynchus mykiss
TTCTTATTAACTGACTTGCTTAGTTAAATAAAGGTCAAATAAATAAATAAAATTGGAAAACATCCCTAGTCTTTGTGGTTGAATCTGTGTTTGAAATGCATAGCTTGACTAAGGGACCTTACAGATAATTGTATGAGTGGGGTAAAGAGATGTCATTCAAAAATCCTGTTAAACACTCACAGAGTGAGTCCATGCAACTTATTCTGTGACTTGTTAAGCAAACTTTTACTACTGAACTTATTTATGATTGCCAAAACAAAGGAGTTGAATACAAGACATTTCAGCTCTTCATTTTTAATTAATTTGTAAAAATGTCTAAAAACATAATTCCACTTTGACATTATGGGGTGTTGTGTGTAGACCAGTGACACATCATCTCAATATAATCCATTTTAAATTCAGGCTGTAACACAACAACATGGGACAAAAGTCCAGGGGTGTGAATACTTTCTGAAGGTACTGTATATGTATGGCTCTGAATAGATTGGCTCCATGCCTTCTCTTCTCTGGCACATCCATCCCAATTCCAAAGGAAAGCTCCATATACAAGTGTTGTTCCCGCTTCTGGCTACACGATTCATCTTTATTTATTTAACTCAGGTGTCCTGAGGCCATTCATTCAACTGATGCTTTAAAAAAGCTGCCAGACTCTGCCAGATCAGATCAGTTCAATTTGAATAGGACTGAAAAGAACAAAACACAGCCTTCCTTACAGCTCAGGCATTTTCTAACCACTCATACTTTTACCTTTGCTCACCTTTTTTGCAGGGCAGGCCTGCTAGGGTGGATCCTGCTGTCAAAGACCCGGTTTGATTCCCTATCATATCAGACCAGTCACAGAAGACATACCTGTAGGCCTGCAGTATTGCTACAGTATGTGTACATCCCAAATTGCACCCTATTCCTTATATAGTGCACTACTTTTGATCAGATCCCTATGGTTGCACTATAAAGGGAACATGGTGGCATTTGGGACTCAACTATAGCCTATCACTTGTAACAAAAGCCTAAACAAGGCTTAATGAAAATGCACCATCTGCAGTGTAAATGATACTTCCCCTGAATGGAACCATAATGAGGTCTTGACCCCAACAGTTTAAAGTTTCCCTTCAGGTAAGAGAGCAGGACTAATGAGCTCATACTGGTATCCTCTCTGGCACCATAAATCTGGTGCAGTCCTTTTGCTGGAATGTGTGTGTGTGTGTGTGTGTGTGTGTGTGTGTGTGTGTGTGTGTGTGTGTGTGTGTGTGTGTGTGTGTGTGTGCGGGCGTGCGTGCGTGTGCGTGCATGTGTGCGTGTCTGTCCGTGTGTGTGTGTGTGTGTGTTGAGGATGCAAGGCTAACCTTTGGGCCTTTGGATGCAGGTGTGCTGGTTGTCGCTCAGGAAGAATCCTTCTCTGCAGCGGCACTCGTAGCTGCCCATCATGTTGACACAGATCTGCTGACAGCCACCATTACCCTCCGAACACTCATCCACATCTGTAATGAAACAGGAAAAGAAAACAATCATTACAATCATTGCACCGAAATAGGTCCATGAATGAGGAAATAGACCATTAGCGTCAACGGGATTAAGGGATCTTCTTCTGCAGTTACTTTTTTGCACCCAGTCAGATAGATTTTACAGAAGGGAAATATATTGGGGCGGCAGGTAGCCTAGTGGTTAGAGCGCTGGGCCAGTAGCCGACAGGTTGGTGAGTCGAATCCCCGAGCTGACACGGTAAAAATATGTCATTCTGCCTCTGAGCAAGGCAGTTAACCCACTGTTCCACGGGCGCCGAAGACGTGGATGTCGATTATGGCAGCCCCCCGCACCTCTCTGATTCAGAAGGGTTGGGTTAAATGCGGAAGTCACATTTCAGTTGAATGCATTCAGTTGTACAACTGACTAAGTATCCCCCTTAACATGACACCAACATAACACAACGGAAGATGGTTGGCATGGAAGGGTGGAAGAATAAGAGTTGATGAACATTTCTGAAAAAGTATGAGCCTAATAACAGTCATATCAATGCAATAGAACCAGGGGAGTGGTTTTCAGCAGGGCAGACTGCAGAGGTCACAACACGAGGGGGAGATATGAGACATAGTCAACAGAAGACAGAGGGGCTTGTCTGAAGAGTTGGTGTCTCAGTTAATAGTTATCTGGGGTGGCAGCAGACAGAGCGGAGGGCTCACGGTTTGAAAGCCTCCAACTGTGCGGCACTAAGCCTGAGCAGCACAATCCTCTGGCAACTGTGGTAACCTGATCCACCTGGAACAGAGTACTGTCAATGACGAGCGTCTGTCAGCCCCTCCACTGAAGGAATGCCAGGAGAGGAGGGAGAGGGAGTGGAAGGAGAAGGGGAGAGGGAGGAGGGGGTAATGAAAGGGAGGGAGGAGTGGAGAGGGAGGAGAGCCACTTGAAGACTAGTGAAGTGCAGCACACAGCAGTAGTCTGTACAGAGGTATCTCCTGAGGCTATGCTTTGTCACTGGGCGTAGCACCGTAGACTAATGAGTAGGTACTAACGGTAGGTGCTGACATAGCATTTAATCCCATTGAGACTTCATTGGGCCCCTTACTCTAAAAAGATACAACTAGAGGTGTTCGGTACTCTCTGTCTGAAGCCAACTGAGACTACACCCAATCAGTGTTAACAGCACAACATCTATTCATTAACAACTTGTTAAAAATGGCAGAGCACACCAGTAACTACATGGGGTATTGGAACATAGAGAAACCAGATGTAAGCGCTTTTGAATGTATAGCATCAAGCCACCATCCTTACGGTGGGAAGAATCCAAACATAGCCCTAAAATGATTTAACAGTATCAAATTAAAAACGTTTGGGGCCATCCATTAATCTTTGAAGACCCTTTAAAAGGATGGTCTGGCACAGTGTCTTACAATATTATTTACAGTATATTTGTATTGAACCTTTATTTAACCAGGAAGTCTCATTGAGGTCAGAAGACCTCTTTCCCAAGAGAGACCTGTCTACGGGATTAGACGTTAGTAATGTTACCAGTCATCCCAGCATTCCCTATGCGTGACAGTGCCTTGACTCCAGGCCTCCTCCTCCCCTGGAGACCTGTGCTCTGTCCCTGACTACGGACAGAGCTGGAACCCTATCCATCCCCATGCTCAACGCATCAATAGTCTGCTGTATACACAAGGCTTTTTTTAATAAACCGTCATGCGAAACAAATTTTCTGTCTATTTGTCCAGTCTGAGAAGGCCTCTGGATTAAGTTTCCTTTCTGGGGGATACTCAGCTCAGCATAGTTAGAAATTAAACTTCACTCTGTCCTCCTCTCTTTCACACAGACATAGACACACACATATGCACACACACACCTCCAACTCCGGAGTGATCCCTTGAGTGATGTCAGAGTGGAACCTGACTAGACAGAAACCTCTTGGGTAGCTAAGTGGGTTAGTGGCGTGTGACCCTCCTGACCCCAACGACGTGCCAAGTCTAGCCCATCAGCACCGCTGCCTGCCTCCTCTCAAAACAATGTAATCATGTCACTAAGGCCCACTGAGAAAACCTGAGCACTCTCGCTGGCCAGGTGACGTGTCTGTCCCTGCATCCTTGAAAAGAGATGAGAAATAAAGTTAGTGTTATAAGGACAGACTGGAAGGCCTGTGAAGGTTGAAGAAGTTGGAGCCGTTTCAGAGTGAAGTGGGCTCCATTTGAGCAGCTGGGCTGCAATCCACCCCAGCCTCAGTGCAGATGCTTTGGCTTTAGTTTAACAGTCTTCCTCCACTGTGAAAGAAAGGGAGAGTGGCAGCGGTGACACCTTTCAGCTTCGCTGCAAGGAACCTGCAGCTGCACCTTTGCAGATAAACCGTAAAGCCAAACACCAACCTGTATGACACCCTCTCCCCTAAAATAAGTGGGCACACACACACACACACACGCACTCGCACTCGCACACACACACACACGCACACACACACGCACGCACGTGCACACGCACATGCACGCGCGCACACACACACACACACACACACACACACATACACACATGGAGAGAAGTAAACTAATGACACATGCATGAATATACACCAAACAAGCAGTAAGCCACAAAAAGCCAATCGGGAATTCTCTTTCCAAACCTCCAGCGCATCAATGAAGGTTTCATTTCTTGATTCCTTCATCCCACCAAATGAGGCGTTGCCTGTCAGTAGATCTCTCCTGCTGCAATAATTGCCTGTGTTGTGTGCTCGGCACGGCTGGCGTCCAGAGCTAATACTTCCAAGCGGAAAGGGATTCTGGCACAGCAAGGAGAAGTGATCATGTTATTTGGACTGAAACGTTGTTTTTTTTAACAAAAATACCTTGAGAGTATGGGAAAAAACGTGTTAATGAAGATAAAAGGGCTGCCTCAGTTATGAAACATGACATCTCTCCCTCGATCCCTCGCTTTGCTGTGAGGAGGAGATGGGAAAAAGGGAAGATTCAAACAGAGGGAGATTAAGAGATTGGTTGTGTTTGCAGAGGCCATGTCCGCTGGTTTCTCAGATAGCCTTGACTGTATATATAACATTTGGCCTTGTGCTGAGCTTCGGAGCCCGTGTAAACATGGCGGCTGAGATACAAAAACTCCTCAACCCTTATTTTGGAGAAGCACTCATGTCTTTTCCTAAAAAGGTTCAGATACTCTCGGGACATTTATTGCTGACCCAGCAACTTCTTTGTGGGGAAAATAAAAAACAATGAGGATCTCCTCCACAGTGCTGACCAAGAATTATGCTTCCACAGACCCAAAAGACAGGCAGGCAGACAGGCAGACAGACAGGCATGTCTTTGGGATCCAGAGCAGACAGCCCAGAGACATGAAGAGGTGAGACCGAGGCCGGCCATTCGCCCTGTTTGTGCTTTTCATTTACAGGGGTATAAGAAACACACACTCCATAATAAGGCAGCAATAAGGGCCAGGCTGAAGGCAGCACACAAACAGCATGCTGTGCTGCCTGAGCTGCCCTGGTAGGTGAGGGAGACATTATGAAGATAAACATCCCATTGGTTTTGCTGAGCATCGGTAGGTGGGAGGGGGGAGGTTGGAGCATAGAGAGCTAGTCCCAAATTAAAACAAGATCCTTTCTTTTTTAAACAGGATTAGGGGATTTCCTCTTTCCTCTCCGTTGCCTCTGGAGTTCAATGACACGGCTCGTTCTTTCCACCCTCTTGACTGAACAGTGACCACGGCGCCAGGTTTGAACCGAGCCAAGGCGCTCTGAGAGGAGCCCTGAGTGCACACAGACACAGGCCACACGTAAACAAACACGCAGCGCTTATCAAGCACATGTCAGCAGGAGGTTGCACAAGTGAATGTGTTGCCTGAGCACAAACACACTCTCTGTTTGTTAGGTAGGTGGTTGGGAAACTGAACTCAGAGCATTGGGAGAGCTATTAGGCTAGAGATACTTTTTTATTGGTTGAACAACGCACTTCCTTAGGTTAAGCCTATGTATAGGTGTTATTAAAGCTGATTTAAACCCTGACTAGTGTGACCACAATACACAAAAACAAACACAGCCTTTGCTTAGGCTGCATTTTGATTTTAATTCTTAAAAGTATAACTTGTTGTGTGTGGAAACATTTAGGTATAAAAATATATTTTTTTAATGATTTGATAAAATGTTGAATGTGTTCGTGAGAGTGTCCCCTTTCCATAGCATGGTCATAATAACCGTTTGGATGCTACATACATTGTGATGTGTCTCATGGTTTGACAAACTACTCTATCTCTGCCACCTTTCACAGCAGATGCGGAAGTGCGACATAGGCAGATGCGGTGGATTGAGACGAGGGTTGCAAAGGTTGGGAAGTTAAGCCCGGGAATTTGGGGAATTTTGCTTAGATTCATCAAAAAAGTTAACTTATAACAAGTTAACCTTTTTTGTGGGATACACATGAGGCAATTCTAGGTCTTGTGACATATTTTGGTTAAATTATCCCCAACTCAATGGAATTGCAACCCTCTGCATGCACAGTGCATTCTTCCATCACATGTACAGCTGATTCTCAAGATCTTGCACACTAATGAGATGCTATTGAGCCCACATTACTACAATGTCTGAGCCAAAGACTACATGCTTTCTGGCAAGTTTTGATTACAATACTGGGTGGGGTGAATATATTTTATATGACATACATGATTTTTTGTTAACTAGTAAATAGTAGCCTACAGCAAAGTGTGTTAAAATAATTTCTAACTTGTTAACAATTTCTGCTAGCTATTTTTTGCTACTATTTGGGTTTTAGCTTGCTTGAGCCTGCTAACTGAGGAGTGTTAATTCACCTGTTTCCATACATGTAAAAACTATCTTAACTATCTTTTTTTTAAACCCTTTTTTTCTCCCCAATTGGTAGTAGTTACAGTCTTGTCTCATCGCTGCACCTCCCGTACGGACTCGGGAGAGGCAAAGGTCAAGAGCTACGCATCCTCCAAAACACTACCCAACCAAGCTGAACTTCTTGACACAATGCACAGCCAACCCGGAAGCCAGCCACACCAATGTGTCGGAGGAAACACTAGCATGCACTGCACCCAGCCCACCAGAGGAGACACCAGTGCACAATGAGATCTCTGCCAGCCAATTGGGCCAATTGTGCACCGCCCCATGGGCCTCCCGGTCCTGCGACAGAGCCTTGGCTCGAACCCAGAATCTCTGGTGGCACCGCTAGCACTGCGATGCAGTGCCTTTAGACCCCTTCGTCACCTGGGAGGCCTAACTGCTGAACTATCTTAACTTATCTGTACATGGAATTGTATCCGTTTTTCTTTTACATTTTACATCTTTTATATATTTTTTTACATTTTTTTCCTAATCTTTACAGGAATCTTTACAGGAAAATGCCATAGGCACTATCTGATATGTGGAGACATTTCACTGCAGCTAATGTAGAAGGAAAAGCTGTGCACATTTGCAAATACTGTGCCAAATCATATGTGAAGAATGCAACAAAGATGCAGAATCTGTCACGTTCTGACCTTTATTCCTTTGTTTTGTATTTATTTAGTATGGTCAGGGCGTGAGTTGGGTGGGCAGTCTATGTTTGTTTTTCTATGTTTTGGGGTATTTCTATGTTTCGGCCTAGTATGGTTCTCAGTCAGAGGCAGGTGTCATTAGTTGTCTCTGATTGAGAATCATACTTAGGTAGCCTCGGTTTCACTGTGTGTTTGTGGGTGATTGTTCCTGTCTCTGTGTTTGCACCAGATAGGGCTGTTTTGAGTTTTCACATTTCTTGTTTCGTTAGTTATTTCATGTATAGTTGTCTTTATTTAAAACATGAATAACCACCACGCTGCATTTTGGTCCGCCTCTCCTTCAGATGAAGAAAACCGTTACAGAATCATCTGGCCAAATGCATAAAGTTCCCTCAGGGCTCACAACAAGCAACCTCTGACAAAAGTCCCTCTACTTCTATTCGAGGTGAAAATGATGAATCAGACACCTTATCGATAGCAACAGCTCATGGTCCTCCTGGAATCAGATGTTTTTTGACTCAATGGAGGAACGTAGTCAGAGAAATGCTGATGAATGTCTTGCTTGAGCTGTGTACGCAACTGGTTCACTTCTGATGCTCACAGGCAATGTGTATTGGAAGAGATTTCTGAATGTTCTCTGCCCAGCATACACCCCTCCAACCAGACATGCTTTATCTACTAATTTGCTGGATGCAGAGTTCAACAGAGTTCAAGTGAAGGTCAAGCAAATCATAGAGAAAGCAAACTGTATTGCTATCATCTCTGATAGGTGGTCGAATGTTCGTGGGCAAGGAAAAATGAACTACATCATCTCAACCAGTATTCTACAAGAGCACAGACACAAGGAACAACAGACACAACGGTCTCTACATTGCAGGTGAGCTGAAGGAAGTCATCAATGACCTTGGACCACAGATTTTATTTGCACTGGTGACAGACAATGTCTGCATTGTCTGCACTGGTGACAGACAATGCTGTGAACACGAAGGCTGCTTGGTCTAAAGTGGAGGAGTCCTACTCTCACATCACACCCATTGGCTGTGCTGCTCATGCATTGAAACTGCTCCTCAAGGACATCATGGCACTGAAAACAATGGATACACTCTACAAGAGAGCCAAGGAAATGGTTAGGTATTTGAAGGGTCATCAAGTTATAGCAGCAATCTACCTCACCAAGCAAAGTGAGAAGAATAAGAGCACCACATTGAAGCTGCCCAGCAACACCCGTTGGGGTGGTGTTGTCATCCTGTTTGACAGTCTCCTCGAGGGGAAGGAGTCTCTCCAAGAAATGGCCATATCACAGTCTGTCAATATGGACAGCCCCATCAAGAGGATCCTCCTGGGTGATGTATTTTGGGAGAGAGTGGTAAACAGCCTGAAACTCCTGAAACCTATAGCAGTAGCCATTGCACGAATTGAGGGAGACAATGTCATCCTGTCTGATGTTCAGACTCTGCTTGCAGATGTAAGAGAAGAAATCCGTACTGCCCTGCCCACTTCACTGTTGCTCCAATCAGAGGAAACTGCAGTTCTGAAATACATTAAAAAACATCAAGACTTCTGCCTGAAGCCCATACACGCCGCAGCATACATGTTGGACCCCAAGTATGCTGGCAAGAGCATCCTGTCTGGTGCAGAGATCAACAAGGCCTATGGTGTCATCACTAGCCTGTCTCGCCACCTTGGCCTGGATGAGGGTAAGGTTCTTGGCAGTCTGGGGCAGTACACTTCCAACCAATGGCTTTGGGATGGAGATGCAATATGGCAGTCATGCCAACATATCTAATCAGCCACCTGGTGGAAGGGACTTTGTGGATCTGAGGCTCTTTCCCCTGTTTCCTCCATCATCCTCCAAATCCCACCAACATCAGTCGCCTCGGAGCGCAACTGGTCCTTATTTGAGAAAATACAGACCAAAGCACGCAACAGGCTGACCAATAAAAGGGTTGAAAAATTGGTGACCATCCGGGCAAATTTGAGGCTTTTTGAGCCTGACAACGACAACAAATGACAGTGAAGATGAGCCCTCAGTGTCTGATGTTCAAGAGGTGGACATTGAGGAGGTCCAGGGAGAAGACATGAAAGCCTGAGAGGAAGACAACCGAAGCTTTAGTTTCTAGACTTTCATTTTACAGATGTATGTTGAAAACGTTTTTGGGAGATGCGATGGATCATTGGGGATCATTCAATATTCCCTTTCTTTTGTTGTTCAGTGAAATCATCCCATGTGAAGAGTCAACTCATTTAATTAAAGTTCAATTCGTAACTAAATAGTTATTTTTTTAATTTCAATTTGAAGGATTTAATCATTAGCAATTATGTCTACTTATGATAAGGTTAAAGGTTTGTGTTTCTGTCACCATAGGAGATGGTAAATATATCCGATACAAAAAAACATCTACATTTAAATGGTATTAATATTAATGTGCATATATTTCCATTAATTCCCGTATATTCACGTTAATTCCCACGGAAAGTTTCCACCTCTAAATATTCCCCAAAATAAGCAACCGAATTGAGAGGCATCCAATGCAAAACTAATGGATTTTATTATTATGTTACTTAGCACCTGTGTGTCAATCAACTCTAGGGAGATATTTCAGTGGAACAGCTTGTTGTCATACCAACACGATATAAACAAAGCTAATGCTACTTTGATCGAAGCCCAGCCTCCAACGATGCACTCGTTGCTCAGGTAACAGTTTTTGGTAAATATACACATAGAGAACCTAAACTTCCACTGTCTCACTTGGTTATTCCATAATAAAAACTTTGCTTTGGTCATACCATATGATATTCCTCTGTTCCTTTAAAACAAGTCAAAGTATTTTAAAAACAAACCCCAGAATGTGTGTTTGGGTGGACAGGCTCGTGCCAAGAAGACAAGAGGCCCTGACGTCTGCAGCCTGACGGCTTGCTGTCTGCTGGATGATTACATCCCTAAAGCCCAATCCCAGGCTTGACTTTCCCCCCAAACCCTACCAGTCGGCTCAGCTGGAATTGTTAATTTCATGGTGGA
>NC_048580.1:50234627-50289627 GCF_013265735.2 Oncorhynchus mykiss
CTCCTCTGTCTCCATGTACTTCTCTGCCTCCTCTCTGTCTCCATGTACTTCTCTCGCTCTCTCGCTCTCTCGCTCTCTCGCTCTCTCGCTCTCTCGCTCTCTCGCTCTCTCGCTCTCTCACTCTCTCTCTCTTCTCTCTGGCTCTGTGTACTTCTCTGTCTACATGTACTTATCTGCTTTCCCTCCCTTGTCTCCATGTACTTCTCTGCCTCCTCTGTCTCCATGTACTTCTCTGCCTCCTCTCTGTCTCCATGTACTTCTCTCTCTCCTCTCTGTCTCCATGTACTTCTCTGCCTCCTCTCTCTCTCTCTCCTCTCTGTCTCCATGTACTTCTCTGCCTCCTCTCTCTCTCCTCTGTCTCCATGTACTTATCTGCTCTCGCTCTCTCTCTCTCTCTCTCTCTCTCTCTCTCATCTGACTCCATATACTTATCTGCCTCCTCTCCCTCTCTCTCATCTGGCTCCATGTACTTATCTGCCTCCTCTCTCTCCATGTACTTCTCTGCCTCCTCTCTCTCCTCTGGCTCCATGTACTTATCTGCCTCCTCTCTCCCTCTCTCATCTGGCTCCATGTACTTATCTACGTCCTCTCTCTCTCTCTCTCTCTCTCTCTCTCATCTTGCTCCATGTACTTATCTGCCTCCTCTCTCTCATCTGGCTCCATGTACTTCTCTCGCTAACTCGCTAACTCGCTCTCTCGCTCTCTCGCTCTCTCTCTCTTCTCTCTGGCTCTGTGTACTTCTCTGTCTACATGTACTTCTCTGCTTTCCCTCCCTTGTCTCCATGTACTTCTCTGCCTCCTCTGTCTCCATGTACTTCTCTGCCTCCTCTCTGTCTCCATGTACTTCTCTGCCCCCTCTGTCTCCATGTACTTCTCTCTCTCCTCTCTGTCTCCATGTACTTCTCTGCCTCCTCTCTGTCTCCATGTACTTCTGTCTCCATGTACTTCTCTCTCTCCTCTGTCTCCATGTACTTATCTGCCTCCTCTCTCTCTCCTCTGGCTCCATGTACTTATCCGCCTGCTCTCTCGCTCTCTCGCTCTGTGTACTTCTCTGCCTCCTCTCTGTCTCCGTGTACTTCTCTGCCTCCTCTCTGTCCGTGTACTTCTCTGCCTCCTCTCTGTCTCATGCACTTCTCTGCCTCCTCTCTGTCTCCATGTACTTCTCTGCCTCCTCTCTGTCTCCATGTACTTCTCTGCCTCCTCTCTGTCTCCATGTACTTCTCTGCCTCCTCTCTGTCTCTGTGTACTTCTCTGTCTCCGTGTACTTCTCTCTCTCCTCTCTGTCTCCATGTACTTATCTGCCTCCTCTCTCTCTCCTCTCTGTCTCCATGTACTTCTCTCTCTCCTCTCTGTCTCCATGTACTTCTCTGCCTCCTCTCTCTCTCTCTCTCTCCTCTCTGTCTCCATGTACTTCTCTCTCTCTCTCTCCTCTCTGTCTCCATGTACTTCTCTGCCTCCTCTCTCTCTCTCTCCTCTCTGTCTCCATGTACTTTTCTGCCTCCTCTCTCTCTCTCTCCTCTCTGTCTTCATGTACCTCTGTCTCCATGTACTTCTCTGCCTCCTCTCCGTCTCCATGTACTTCTCTGCCTCCTCTCTGTCTCCATGTACTTCTCTGCCTCCTCTCTCTCTCTCCTCTCTGTCTCCATGTACTTCTCTGCCTCCTCTCTCTCTCTCCTCTCTGTCTCCATGTACTTCTCTGCTTCCTCTCTCGCTCTCCTCTGTTTATTACTCCCACTGGACTGTTACTTCTGTCATTCTGTATCCTCCTTCCCCACTCCATACCGTGTTAATATAAACCGCTTTCAATATTTTGTATCTAAATGTTAAGGATTCTTTGTCTGTATGTGGAAGAGGAAGCAAAATATTATGCTAAAATTAAATAGGTGTCCGAGGCTGAATGCAGAGCGATCCAAAAACAATCTAAGTATTGTTAACAATGGGGTAGATTTATTTGACTGGTTGTTAGGGTTGTGTACAGGCCAATATTAAACATGATGGAAGCCTTATTGAAGCAGGAGAAAGGGCGGTTGAGTTGGTTCCAGCCCAGAGAATGAATTCCTCCTTCCCAAAGGGGAATCATTGCATGTTGAATTGTTTTAATTATGCATTTTACGAGCAGATCATAACAGAGCTCAGTGCAGGATACAGCGAAGGGAATGCAAAATAAGACATCAGTGTGCTTCGTCCCCACTGGCCACTGTCATACAGATGTAGTTTTATAAATCTGTGAAGCTAATAGACAATAACATCTACAGCAACAATCCAACAGTAGATCCAGTTAAGCATCATTCCACTGCCATGGGTTCCACTGCAGACTTCTCAGTCTGATCTGTATCCATCCTGTCAGGGCTGGATTACCAAACGGGCACGTGCCCCGGGGGTCAGGGGCACCCCAAATAGCACATGAACAGCTTTAAAACGATTACATTTTCTCTCATCCTCATGGCAAAATGTGACGAATAGCATGAGATGAGCTAGGAAACATCAGGATGGCATTTTATTGTCATGAATGTTACCCTGGAGGTAGCTCTGCAGACTAGTCACTAGCTGGCACGGCCACGAAGTCATCAGAGATCTGACAGAGATTATTTTCAAGGGAAAGACTGTCTTGCTAAATAAAGGAAAACAGAGGTAGGTGCTCCAGCACCCGAAATGCGTCCGGGCCTGATCCTCTAGTGGCTTTCCCTAGTACACTAATATAACTATGACCTGTGACATGCTCCGCATCCAGCTAGAAAGTATTCATACCCCTTGGCCTATTCCACATTTAGTTGTTTTACAGCCTGAATTCAAAATGGATTCAGTTGATCTCACCCATCTACATACAATACCCCATAATGACAAGGTGAAAACCTGTTTTTAGATTTTTTGTTGTTGTTGAAAATATCTAATTTACACCAGTATTTCCACCCAATTCCCTTTAATCATCCTTGAAATGTCACTACAACTTTATTGGAGTCCACCTGTGGCCAATTCAATTGTTTGAACGTGATTTAGAAAGAAACACACCTGTCGATATAAGGTCCTGTAACAGGTCCCTTAGTCAATAGTGCACGTCAGAGCTGAAGCTATGCTATACGTTCAAAAACTATAAGTCCAAGGAACTGTCCGTAGATCTCTGTGATGAGGCATATATCTGGGTAAGAGTATAAAACAATTTTTAGAGTGTTGAACGTTTCCAAGAGCACAGTGGTCTCCATCATTGGGAAATCTGCCTAGAGCTGGCAGTCCAACCAAACTGAGAAACCAGGCATGAAAGACCTTGGTTAGGGAGGTGACCAAGAACCTAATGACCACTATGGGACCCCCAATCACAGCCAGTTGTGATACAGCCTGCAATCAGAACCAGGGTCTGTAGTGAAGCCTCTAGCACTGAGATGCAGTGCCTTAGATCGCTGTGCCACTTGGGAGCATAAGGCAAAAGATTCTGTGGTTTGAGGAGACAAATATTTTACTCTTTGGCCTGAATGCAAAGCGCTATGCCTGGAGAAAACCAGGCACAGCCCATCACCCATCTAACACCATCCCTACCATGGAGCATGGTGGTGGCAGCATCACCCATCTAACACCATCCCTACGATGGAGCATGGTGGTTGCAGCATCACCCATCTAACACCATCCCTACGATGGAGCATGGTGGTTGCAGCATCACCCATCTAACACCATCCCTACGATGGAGCATGGTGGTTGCAGCATCATGCTATGGGGATGGTTTTCAGCAGCAGGGACTGGGAGACTGGTAAGAATAGAGGGAACAATGAATGGAGCCAAATACAGGCAAATCCTTGATGAGAACCTGGTTCAGAGTACAAATGACCTCAGACTGGGGCGAAGATTTACATTCCAACAGGATAATAACCCCAAGCATACAGCCAAAGCAACGCTGAAATGGCTTCTAAACAAGAATGTGAAAGTCCTTGAGTGACCCTGCCAAAGCCCAGACTTGAATCGCATTAAAAATCTGTGGAAAGACTTGAAGATTGCTGTTCATCTCTGCTCCCCATCTAACTTAAACGAGCTTGAGAAAATCCCCAAATCCAGATGTACACAGCTGATACGGATATGCCTAAGACGACTCAACGTTGTAATCGCCACCAAAGGTGCTTCTACAAAGTATTGACTCAGGGATGTGAATACTTATGTAAATGAGACATTGCTGTAATTCATTTTCAAACAATTCGCAAAAGAAATTAGGAAAACACTCATTATGGGGTATTTAGTGTAAATGGATGAGAAAAAACAATATTTAATCCACATTTAGTTGTGTTGAATTCAGAATGGATTTAGTCAAAGGGTATGACTACTTTCTGAAGGCACTGTACATTCCACACCATGTACTCTAACAGCAAGAACAGATAGATCTGTCATGAAATCTGGATTCAGAAAATTATATTTTGTAATTACATCCCAACACTCGGATTCAGAGATGGATTTAGGAATTTTGCAAATACTGTACATTCTCCATCAACCACATGGCTGCATGGTTTCATTTTATGGTAGTAAAAATGTCACAAAAACAGCGACACTGTGTAAGAAGAACATGCATGAAATATACATTCATTCCACATCTCTTTCAAAGCTCTGTACATTGTTAGCAGGGCTACAGGGAGGCTAGTTATAGGCACTTAGCGCCTCCTCTCCTGACAGTTGGATAGCAGCGTTGGATTTTAGGCTTAGCAGAGGGGTTGGTAACCAAAACAGAGGGGGGGAGAGGACACAGAACAATCACTGCATACATCACACACCCACATCTGGAGGTGTGTGTGTGTGTGTGTTACATACTCACCCTTCTGGTGGGACCTCGCCCATGTGTTTAGTCATTTACAGAAACATTCACTGTGTCTTCATGCCACACTGCTCTGCCGACAGTGACACACAGACTTGTTTTATTATTCATACATAATGAAAAGCCTTCAGAATTAACCTGCAGCCAATTTCTCAACTCATATTACAGTTATGAATGTGAAGGGCTCGGACTTTTGTTATTGATGTAACTACTCTCTAGTTTGACCCACAAGACCGCAGGCAAATTAGTCAATCTGACCAAGTCATCAGTTTACCAACAATTAGCCAATCATCCATCTACTATCTGCTCTCCACAGTGTGAGGCAGGCAGCTCCACAAGGGGCCGGTTCATCCATGTCCTCCTGGTTCACCTTTTCCCCTAGAGAGGAAATTGAATTAGCATGTTGAAATCCATCCCCTTGTGTGTGCAATCAGATTGGGGACAGAATACTGTCTGTTGTGGCCCAGCAGCTGAGGCTAAACAGGGAGTACTGGGGACGCTTTTCTTATCACAAGGTATGATTACAGTGTGTGTGTGTGTGTGTGTGTGTGGGAAAGTCACGGCCTGCCCGCTCATTAGGCAGGATTAGGCAGACGCCTGTGGCGGCAGATTGACAAGGGCAGCATTTTCTGAGATAAACTGTCCAAGAACCTCCAACAACAACACATAAAACTTCACTTAATTCTGCCCAAAACAATGACATTTTCTCTCAACCAGTGGCATAAGGGCTTTTTAGGTAAGTGTTGATGCCGCCATGTGATAAGCCGTGACCACTTTGCCTCTTCAGGCTGCTGTTGGAGAGATATTGTTGGACAATATGGAATGGACAATTCCAACTGTTGTCCAGGAGTTTCACCCCATTGTCATTATCAGTGGTTTCAAGTTTGCATCCATCAATTTTGACAAGCTCATCATAGCAAAAAATAAAATACTTCTGCATTTCCTGCTGTGTAAACAAATTGCAAATAGGCTCACAATAACTCCTGATAAAGTTGGGTAGCTGATATTCAGAGCTTGAATAGCCAAATTGATGAGTCACAGGAATTAGGACTAATAAAGACAATGCAACGGCCTGTTTTACAAACGGTGGGCCTACCACATGGATGGGCATTCATAAGATTCCATTGCAGACATGGTAGGCTACACCCCAGTAAGCACGAGACCGTCTTTTGGACATATTTTTTTGGCCCTGTCCATACTTTGTTTTTTGGTGTTTATAAATGGTAGGCTTACCACATAGATGGGCATTCATAAAATGATACTTCAGGAAACACTGTAGGCTACACCTCAGTAAGCACGAACCGACACCGATGCATTTTGGACATCTTTTTTTGATGCAGTTCTGGACAGACCTTGTTTTCCACATCCACGGACATTGGTTTTTGGTCCGGACCAAATATGAACCGATAATAGACATCTATGTTTGGTTCAAATTTGGTGCGGTCCAGACCGGCATTGATTTCAACGTCCATGAACATAGATTTTTGGTCCTGTCTGGACCAAATATGAACCAATCATAGATGTCTATGTTTGGTTTAGATTTTGTTCGGTCTGGACCAGCCTTGATATGGCACAAATATCGACATTGTCACGCCCTGGTCTTTTGTGTTTATTTTCATTAATTTCGTCAGGCCAGGGTGTGGCATGGGTTGTTGTATGTGGTGTGTTGGGATTGTAGCTTAGTGGGGTGTTCTAGTGAAGTCTATGGCTGTCTGAAGTGGTTCTCAATCAGAGGCAGGTGTTTATCGTTGTCTCTGATTGGGAACCATATTTAGGCAGCCATATTCTTTGGGTGTTTCGTGGGTGATTGTCCTTAGTATCCTGATGTCCTTGTTCTGTGTTAGTTTACACAAGTATAGGCTGTTTCGGTTTTCGTTACTTTTATTGTTTTTGTAGTGTTTGTGTTTAGTGTGTTTGTCATTAAACATGAATTGTAATCTACACGCCGCATTTTGGTCCGACTCTCTTTCACGTACAGAACCGTTACAGACGTCTATAAATGGCTTATTTTCAACTTTCATTCAGAACCAAAAATGAGCCTGATCTCAACATCCCAAAATACATGCAAATCTGTAAAATATGCCTTTTTAACGTCCTGAAAAAAATATATTTTAAACATACGGAAAATACCTTTTTCACCTCTTATTCAAAACCTAAATGTAATGTCTGGAAAATATGTAGTTTAGATATATTTTCAATGTCATTTTACTTACTGGGACTATTCTAGTTTTTGCTGGGGGCAGTTTTTGGTCTCGTCTATGGCAGCAGAACAGCAAGGACCCTGAGGAAAGCTTGCAGTGAAACTAGGACTTTGATATGGGCTCAAACAGCAGGGCTAAACATCTCTTATCTTTATCATTGTTGTTTTGTATATCATTGTTTGTAGTCGAGGCACAGCGCATCATTTGTTTTCCATGTGGATGTCATTGTTTTTGGCTTTAAAATTATTTTTGTAAAGGTTTTTTTCCCTCCTGATAGTGTTTCCTGCCATTGTCTTTAGTAGTCTGCCTCCGGCCTCCAAGCTGTGCCTGTCCCTCCTACCTTAACCCCTCTCCCCAGCTCCTCTCTCTCACACACTCTCACTCGCTCACACACACACACCACTGCACACACATTCTAATCCTCTTTCTTTTCCTCCACTCGCCGCTTCAGCTTCTGAGGCAACTCTGACATAAGTTACCCAAAAGTCAGTGATAGGGGGACCAACTGTGAACGGGTTATGCGTACATGTGACTGTGTGTGTTAGAGAGAGAGAGGGAGTCCACCAGTCAGCTCAGAGTGGTTCATCTGTTTCTCCCTCCCTCTATGCCTTTTGTTGCGGCCCCTCACTTTTCCCCTGCTAGCCTGGATAGAGGGAGCTGACACTGTGCCTGCCTGCTCTGGACTGGATATGGCGTAGAGACACCCTGACGCTACCCTGACTGGATGTTCACCCTACGAGCTGGTAAGACCCTGCTTCAGCGCTACTCTAACTTTACAGCGTTACGCTTTCAATAGGTGTGTTTTTATGTCTGTTATAGTATGGAAGGAGAATGTGTCTATGTGGAAATGCAACCATGTCTTAGTCCTCTTTTGTGTGTGAGCTGGCTTAAAAATCACTGGTGGATTAAGTTTATGTTCAATGTCAATTTTGTTTCAAAGTCAGCGCTTCAGAGATGAACATCGTACCCAGTCATAGTGCTCTCTCTCTTTTTCTCGCCCTTTCCCCGGTTCCTCTCCCTCTTTTCTCTTCTCCCCCGGCTCATTCTGCAGCCCCCGGCTCATTCTGCAGCCCCCGGCTCATTCTGCAGCCCCCGGCTCATGTTTCCAGCTTCCTCCTGTTGTTTTCTGCACAGGTTTTCTCCTCCTCTCCGAGCGTGCTCCCACGCTCTCTCAAAGAAAGGAAGGAAAACAGTGATAACCATTTGCGGAGCAGCAAGATGGAGCTGCTTTAGTTTGCCCCGTGTCTTTAATAGTGAGGAACATTTTAGTTTGCCCCGTGTCTTTAATAGTGAGGAACACGTTAGTTTGCCCCGTGTCTTTAATAGTGAGGAACATTTTAGTTTGCCCCGTGTCTTTAATAGTGAGGAACACGTTAGTTTGCCCCGTGTCTTTAATAGTGAGGAACATTTAAGTGTGGCTTTTTTTCTTGCTTGTTTTGTTGTTTTTGGACCAAAGTTTTATTTTTTGGGCGGAGGGGTGAGAAAATTGGAAACAGACCCACCCACACTGGAAGTGAGTTAGCCCGCATTTGTGATGTGTTGACTTTCAGAGGACAGACAAATTGTCAGAGAGGACTTTGCTAAAGGCAGAGGGAATATGTTTGGCTTATTCTGTTGTTGTCACTAAATCCCCATAGTTTACATGTGCATAGGAACCGGAGAGGACAGGAGAGGAGAGGGCTGGCCTCTGTCATGGGCTGTTTTGAAAGGGAGGGAGCGGCTTGTCCATCTGGGACAATCCCTAGTGCTGAGTGCTGAAAGGTTCCCCACCCTGCTCCCAAACCCTGCTTCCCTCTGCATACAAAACTGGTAGGGTTGTAGTTAACTTGACTTGGAGTGTGGGCTGGGGGAGTCTGTGCATAGTCTCTGACAGTGTTGTGCATGTTATCATAGTAGCTCGGTCACCAGAGATTTTGGTGATGCATCAGCTGTGTTTACACAGGCAGCCCAATTCTGATAGTTTTTTCCAATAATTGATAGTTTGACCAATATCATCAGATCTTTTCGGTCAAAATACCAATTAGTGAAAAAAAGATCAGAATTGGGCAGCCATACTTAACCACCGTGTGATCGTTATGCATGAAGCCTCCATCAATCACTTAGCCTGTTATAACAACATACTGATACTTTCTTCACATTTATATACTTCAAATATGTCCACCTTACAGGACAAACTTACAACTACAAGGATGCTCTCAATCTAATCTTCGCTGTGCTTGTCACAGACAGATAGCAGATACTATAATGCATTCCACTTGCCTCACTCCTCATCTACAGTAGCCTATCTTGTATCTCTCTACACCCGTTACATTCCACTCTTTCATTGGCCTCTTTATCAAAGACCCTCTCACTTTCTGTCAATGTATCTCTCCTTCTTTTTCTATCTGACTGTCACTGTCTGTTACTTCATCCAGTTCTCTCTCCCCAGCCCTCTTCCTTCCAGCCTGTGTGGTCAGTGATAAGGGGCAGTAGCCCTTCCTGTCCTGACTGGAAGTGTTGATTTCCACTCCAGTCTCTGGACAACCCTGCCCCTGTCCTGTGTCCACTGGGAACCTCCTTCCACTCTCAGTGTGTGAACAGCTCTCTCTACACACACCCCCACACACACACACACACACACACACAGCCACACGCATGCACGCACAAACAGCACCACATACACACAAAATAATTTTGATCAGAGTGGCTGTGTGATTTGAAGCCTCACTGAGTATCACCACATTCAGACTGGAGGCAGAGCAGTATTTTTCCAGATGGGTGAGAAAGGACTCAGTTACTGACCTTGGGTGTGGGAGAGATGATCGGCTAATTACCTCCAGTGTTGTGGTATACCCACACCGTCCATATGGGACACCAGGGGCGCCGTTGAGCTTAAATCAACACCAACGACACTCATTCATCACCTAATGGCTTCCATTTACTGTGAGTGGCCCGGGGCGGTGGGGTGGGAGGTGTTGGAGGGTGCACAGTGGCTGTTATGCTGTGGCTGTGGCTGTGGCTGGAGGTCAGGAAGGGTTAAGAGGTCACATGGAGCCTAGGAGCAGGACTTCAGGGCAGGATATCCTGTCAGGAAGAGCCATGGTTTTCTCTCCCCTGTATTCCCAGGCATGGAGGGCTAGTGGAGCCGGAGCCCACAGTGAAGGTGGGGGCAGGGTGGGTACTGGTGTAACATTTCACTCACATCTCAAAACAAATGGAGCGACAGATCTTCCACATGTTGCCCTCCAAGAGTTGTGTATCTATGGCAAACTTGTTTGGTGTATCTAATGTTGGACAACAGGCCTGAATGTGCCTGTTGAATCAATATGGAAATCATAGCCTAGTCATTGTAATGTTGTGTTTGGTATTCCAGAGATGTTCTTACCCCTGTTGAGTCCAGATGAAGTCTTTAAGTGACGAGGTGCTCCAGATGAAGTGGCTAAGAGACCAGGGTTGAGATTAATGAGGCGGAGTTAGAGGGGTCATGGAGAAGAGGCTGCTAAGGGGCAACAGATGGTTCGGAGGCAGTGGTGGCTGCTGACGGGAGGACGTCTCATAATAATGGCTGAAAAGGAGGGAATAGAATGGAAACCATGTGTTTGATATATATGATACCATTCCGCTCCAGCCATTACCACGAGCACGTCCTCCCCAATTACGTTGCCACCAACTGTTCAGAGGAGAGATGCAGAGGAAGCACGGGTGGTTTACTACCTTACTGACCGCCCTCCTCTGGTGATACAATGTAACTACAGATACTGCCGCTTTGCTTACAAACTTCAGGCCTGATAACATGTCATAAAATGATTTAAACAATGTTGATTGTCACAATCAGAAAGTGTTTTATTTAACCTTTATTTTAACAGGGGAAACATATGGAGACCTATGTTTCTTTTACAAATGTGCGCTGTATATTCAACATAAATCTACACATTATACTCACATATGCACATTAGAATACAAAAACACAGTCATGGGAAGCATCACGAATCACCCAGAAAAACAGTCACATTCCTCCACAAATGAGTCCCCAATCAATACTCTAAATTGCCCAAACGAAACCAGAACATCAAGATGAAATGTATTTAGAATTTAGTTCCAGGAATACGGTGCATTAAAACTAAAAGCAGATCTACCTAGCTCGGTGGAGACCCAAGGAACCTCGAGTTATCCAATCCTGTGAACTGATTACACAACCCTGGTGTCTATACTTCAACAGCAAAGTTAGATAAGACAGAAATGATGAAGTAGGGCCTAGTAAACAAAAAGGGAGTAATATAGAGATCTATGGGTCTTTAGCAAAGTCCAGCCAACCTTTTGATACAGGATGCAGTGATTAGTATCAAAACTATCACCTGTAACAAAATGAAGGGCAGTATGGTAGGTGGCATCCAAATCTGCATCCTAATGCTTAGAGAAAGGCACAATCTGTTTCTGTAGAAAAAGACAACTTTAAGTCTTAGCTTCTTAACCAGCTCCTCTATATGTTGTTTAAACATCAAATCCTTGTCAATCCAATTGCCTAAGCATTAATATGCAGGAACACGTTCGATTGGAGAACCCCCTAATCAGTGAACATGTAGTTCATCTGAAACATACTTACGAGAGTTTGAAAACAACATGTAATTGTTTAAATCAGGAAGGGATTCTAAAAATAGCTATATAATCTGACTGGTTTTGACACATCCAGATCAACAGTCAGGGCAATAGCATACATAATAGTATCATCTGTATATAGACAAAGTAAAAAAAATCAATTAGGATTGACCAATGGGGTTTAAATGAGTAGTGAAGAGAAGAGGTCTCAAAATCAACCCCTGTGGTACACCTTTATGTACTTCAAGAAATTCAGACTTAACCCCATCAATCATGAAGGCCTGAGTTCTGTCACTAAGATAATCATGAAGCCATGAACAGGCGTCCGAGCTCAGGCCGATCAAGGAAAACTTATTCAATAAAATAGCATGATCAACAGTATCAAAAAAGCTTTTGACAGTTCCACAAACAAAGCATCACATTTCATTTTAGTGTCTAAATCATTGACAAGATCATTAAAAAACTACAGTGGTTTCTGTAATAGTGATGTGCCCAGGCCTTAACTTAGTACTTGTGTAACATTTGATATAAATCTAGATACATAGAATTTCTCACATTCAAGGACCAGATAGGCAGATGAGTAACTGAGTGATGTGCGTAACATAGAGATGGAAAGACAGAATGTGACAGGCTATTTTGGGCTTCTCTCCATGTCCTACGCCCACCTCGTTTGTCTTGTTGTTAGTGAGAATAGTGGGAGTTGAGATGTGAGATCTCATTCTGATCGCCGATACCGATATTGAGGCGCCCTCTGGGATTCCCCCTGGGCTGTCTGGCTCTCTTGAACCATCTACAAAAAAAATGCATGAAATCAGTTTCAAGTTTCATTTGAGAAGGAGATTTAGTTTCCATTGAGCTATGACTGGAAATTGCCACATTTGGTAGCTGTATTAATCAATATTAAAAATAGCAAACAAAAGGTATACCATAGTTCTTTCCTATAGTATTACTTTATATGAGGTATGTGCTCATGTGAAACTCATCAGACATACCACCTACCACCTAATTTTGTATTGAATAGATTATCAATCTCCATTTAATATATATATATATTATAAACACAGTAGAGCTTGATGACTGTTCTATAGGGAACCTAGTGTGAGCTGTTTTCCTTTGTTTTGGAAAGTGACTGTTTGAACCTGGTGGTGTGCTGAACAGACACACTGATGATGTACAGGATAGAGAGCTCTAACCAACACTTTCCAGTTGGGCCTCTTCACAGCCAGCTGTATGTTTCAGACTCTCGCTCACACAACCACCCACCACGTCAGTGAACGAATGGACACTAAAAACCCCATGGAAAATGTGCTATGCGTGTCCCTGTGTATATGTGCGTATTTGTTAGTATGACTGTGTGTGAATTGGATTCTGTATGTGCAGTTCAGGGGGTGTACGACTGATAAGCGAGGGCCAACAGACATTATGCTGGGTCGCAGGTAGCCTAGGGGTTAAGAGCATTGGGCAAGTAAATGTTGTTGGTTTGAATCCCTGTGCCGACTGGGTGACGAATCTGCCAGTGTGCCCTTGAGCAAGGCGCTCAACCCAAATCGCTCTGGATAAGTGACCAAAATCGCTCTGCTAAATGACCAAAATGATCCTGTACTGTAAACCCTGTCCACGCCATCCTTCACTGCTGCTCCTTGCTTACATACAGCACTGCACACTGTTATCCCATTTCTGTCAACCTCTTTCAAACACACACACACACTTGCGTGTGTGCACAAATACACACACGACTCTACTATTAAACATCTAAACATCCACTGATCCCATTGTAGTATTCACTCTCCAACAAACTGTCCTGTACTCAAATCCATTCTCCATGTCTTTCTCTATGCTCTCTTCTCTTCTCTTCTCTTCTCTTCTCTTCTCTTCTCTTCTCTTCTCTTTTTCTTTCTCTTCATACTGTGAGTGTTATAACTATGACTGCTGCTTCCATACCTCCTTATCCAGCATTTTTCACATTCCTTTTGGCTTCTTCAAGGGAAGGACCCTGTTGGCAAGCTGCGACCAGACATCCTCACATCAGACACATTGCTCACTCCTCCATTCTTCCTCCTTCACTCTCTCTTCTTTCTTCTCTCACACTGCAGTAATGAAGTATAAGCCTATCAGTTCACATATGTACCTGTGTCCCTCTCCCACGGCCTGGTGTTTCTGTGCCAGGACATTTATTCACTACACTGCTGGTACTGGTCACTTAGACCCTTTTATATTGTGTTTCATAATTGGTGAAATATGAGTCTCCACAGATTTAAAATGATCTCATTTATATACACACAAGTAAATGCACAGTACTGGATTTTAACAACTGCATACTGTCCACACATGTAGCTAACATAAAGCCCAACCGCGCCTTGATCTAAACAGCCTTATGAGGTTTGATTCAGTGGAAAGGTTCTCAACAGCTGGTCCAACAACTGTAATCTAGTTATATCTATTTTGAATTCAAACGCTCGTTATTACCAACTTTCTGCTTCAGGATGACTTAGTGCTTCGGTTCTCCTTTAATCACAAAATGGAAGTGATTCATGGCAGGAAAACATATTTCACACATATATGCGGTTTATAAATATGGATTAAAATGCGCAGATTGAATTTCTAAAAAGCTTTATTCTATATTTTGATACAGCAAGAATACAACATGTGTATTTCTTAAACCATAGATGCTGAATTAGTGTGGATATTTCAGAAGTTGTATCTTGATAATTTGTTGGGTGGTGATGGAGTAGGCCGGCAGGGTGGTGCATGTGGTGAGCTGCAGGCTGTCTGCCTGATATTTTGCACTCAACACCCACCACCACTGTTGGCAACTTCTGGTCTCCTGGTTAGCCCTTCCTCTTGTCATCTTGATCAGACATTATACTAGACATCGGAAAAATAAAAAGTCCCTATTTGTGAGTGTGTGTTGTAGAGTAGATGCATTGAGGTCAGGGCAGGCAGAGAGAGACAGTTGTTTCATATGACTGGATTGGCTGGCTGGCAGGCATTCTGTGCTACCCAAAAAGCTACCCAAAAATATAGTGTACTGAAATAAAGTTACTTTGAAAAAGTAGTTCACTACATCCAAACTACCTGTGAAAAATGATCGTATGTAAATTTGAAATGTCATAGATTACAAATTGCCAGAAAGATCACTTTCTGGTCATATGTTAACAGAATGTGTAATTTAGCCTATTAAACACAAAAACAATGTTTCAAGTGAGAATTGGGCAGGTCTGATGCCGAAAAAGAAAGAAAATTCTTGCCTACTTCACCCATATTTTGTTTTTGCCAAAAAAGTAGTGTGTAGTTCCAGTAATTAGCTACACCACTACATGGCAACAAAGTAATTAACTACTGAAAACACTACCTAGATTTGATTTTAGTTCAACTACCACCAAGCTACTGCAAAATATAGTTAAATGACTAGTTGAACTACATGTAGTACTCCCCAATACTGTGTACTACATACACATTTGATGGAGGGGATTTTGGTTATTAAACTTGACATGGCCATCTGTCCTCTCTACTGTTATCTCTTTGATTTTAGACCATACTGTCTGTACTCTACTGTTCTCTCTTTGATTTTAGACCATACTGTCTGTACTCTACTGTTCTCTCTTTGATTTTAGACCATACTGTCTGTACTCTACTGTTCTCTCTTTGATTTTAGACCATACTGTCTGTACTCTACTGTTCTCTCTTTGATTTTAGACCATACTGTCTGTACTCTACTGTTCTCTCTTTGATTTTAGACCATACTGTCTGTCCTCTCTACTGTTCTCTCTTTGATTTTAGACCATACTGTCTGTACTCTACTGTTCTCTCTTTGACTTTAGACCATACTGTCTGTACTCTACTGTTCTCTCTTTGACTTTAGACCATACTGTCTGTACTCTACTGTTCTCTCTTTGATTTTAGACCATACTGTCTGTCCTCTCTACTGTTCTCTCTTTGATTTTAGACCATACTGTCTGTACTCTACTGTTCTCTCTTTGACTTTAGACCATACTGTCTGTACTCTACTGTTCTCTCTTTGACTTTAGACCATACTGTCTGTCCTCTCTACTGTTCTCTCTTTGATTTTAGACCATACTGTCTGTACTCTACTGTTCTCTCTTTGACTTTAGACCATGCTGTCTGTACTCTACTGTTCTCTCTTTGATTCTAGACCATACTGTCTGTCCTCTCTACTGTTCTCTCTTTGATTTTAGACCATACTGTCTGTACTCTACTGTTCTCTCTTTGACTTTAGACCATACTGTCTGTACTCTACTGTTCTCTCTTTGATTTTAGACCATACTGTCTGTCCTCTCTACTGTTCTCTCTTTGATTTTAGACCATACTGTCTGTACTCTACTGTTCTCTCTTTGACTTTAGACCATACTGTCTGTCCTCTACTGTTCTCTCTTTGACTTTAGACCATGCTGTCTGTACAATATGTCAGATTGCAGTGCCATTGTGTTCTTTTCAGTTGTTTTTGTTCAGTTTTAGCATGGTTCTTATTCCAAAGCTCTTTCAACACACATGATTGACTTTGACTTAAATTAACACATCAGGCATGTAATTATCAGAAAAAAGACAGTTGACTGCTCTGTTGCTACCATTCTGAGAAGTAGGACAAACAAATCAAATTGAGCTCATAAAGTTAGCTAGTTGAATCTACATTTGACCTTCTACAGCTTATTTCATTGAGGGACACTATTTACTGTGTGTGCCGCCGGTGTGCCGCATGGTGCCCCAGCGCGGAGCATGGTGCCCCAGCGCGGAGCATGGTGCCCCAGCGCGGAGCATGGTGCCCCAGCGCGGAGCATGGTGACCCAGCGCGGAGCATGGTGCCCCAGTGTGGAGCACGGTGCCCCAATGCGGAGCATGGTGCCCCAGCGCGGAGCATGGTGCCCCAGCGCGGAGCATGGTGCCCCAGCGCGGAGCATGGTGCCCAAGCAGACCAGCTGAGCCCTGTTTAGAACCCAAACAATGGCTGTCTTCATCCTGCCCTCCACTTCCCTCCATCACTGTCCCCGTCTGTCTGATGCCCTCCTCCCTCCATCCCTGTCCCTGTCTGTCTGATGCCCTCCTCCCTCCATCCCTGTCCCTGTCTGTCTGATGCCCTCCTCCCTCCATCCCTGTCCCCATCTGTCTGATGCCCTCCTCTCTCCATCCCTGTCCCTGTCTGTCTGATGCCGTCCTCTCTCCATCCCTGTCCCCGTCTGTCTGATGCCCTCCTCCCTCCATCCCTGTCCCCGTCTGTCTGATGCCCTCCTCCCTCCATCCCTGTCCCCGTCTGTCTGATGCCCTCTCTCTCTGGACCACATTGTGATCTTGGGCAGAGGTTACCAGGTCTTGTCCTGAAAGGCCTAAAATAATATCTGTATCTATCTATGTCTTATTGACTTGAGTTGGAATGTACAGCAAAGTTGCAAAAATTCTGTCAATTCTAATGTAATTAAGAGGCATCCCAGGATCTTGCCGTGGAACATGGTTTAGGTTTTGACAGTACTCATCTTGCACTTTTTGGAAGCGTTGTCTTATTTTGTGTATTGATCCTGATTATAATATGTGTGTGAAACTGAGGGTCCTTGTCAGTGTAATTGTGCAGGTGGGAGTCGGAAGTTTACATACACCTCAGCCAATATATCCACATAATTTTACTCCTCATGATGCCATCTATTTTGTGAAGTGCACCAGTCCCTCCTGCAGCAAAGCACACCCACAATATTATGCTGCCACCCCCGTGCTTCACGGTTGGGATGGTGTTCTTTGGCTTGCAAGCTTCCCCCTTTTTTTCTTCCAAACATAATGATGGTCATTATGGCCAAACAGCTCTATTTTTTCTCTTTATTTAACCAGGTAGGCTAGTTGAGAACAAGTTCTCATTTACAACTGCGACCTGGCCAAGATAAAGCAAAGCAGTGTGAACAGACAACAACACAGTTACACATGGAGTAAACAATAAACAAGTCAATAACACAGTAGTAAAAAAAAGAAAGTCTATATACATTGTGTGCAAAAGGCATGAGGAGGTAGGCAATAAATAGGCCATAGGAGCGAATAATTACAATTTAGCAGATTAACACTGGAGTGATAAATGATCAGATGGTCATGTGCAGGTAGAGATACTGGTGTGCAAAAGAGCATAAAAGTAAATAAATAAAAACAGTATGGGGATGAGGTAGGTATATTGGGTGGGCTATTTACCGATGGACTATGTACAGCTGCAGCGATATAGCTGCTCAGATAGCAGATGTTTAAAGTTGGTAAGGGAGATAAAAGTCTCCAACTTCAGTGATTTTTGCAATTTGTTCCAGTCACAGGCAGCAGAGAACTGGAAGGAAAGGCGGCCAAATGAGGTGTTGGCTTTAAGGATGATCAGTGAGATACACCTGCTGGAGTGCGTGCTACGGGTGGGTGTTGCCATCGTGACCAGTGAACTGAGATAAGGCGGAGCTTTGCCTAGCATGGACTTGTAGATGACCTGGAGCCAGTGGGTCTGGCGACGAATATGTAGCAAGGGCCAACCGACTAGAGCATACAGGTCGCAGTGGTGGGTGGTATAAGGTGCTTTAGTAACAAAATGGTCTGTTTCATCAGACCAGAGGACATTTCTCCAAAAAGTACGATCTTCATCCCCATGTGCAGTTGCAAACCGTAGTCTGGCTTTTTTATGGCGGTTTTGGAGCAGTGGCTTCTTGCTTGCTGAGCGGCCTTTCCGGTTATGTCGATATAGGACTCATTTTACTTTGGATATAAATACTTTTTACCTGTTTCCTCCAGCATCTTCACAAGGTCCTTTGCTGTTGTTCTGCGATTGATTTGTACTTTTTGCACCAAAGTACGTTAATCTCTAGGAGACAGAACGCGTCTCCTTCTTGAGCGGTGTGACGGCTGCATGGTCCCATGGTGTTTATACTTGCGTACTATTGTTTGTACATGTGAACGTGGTACCTTCAGGCGTTTGGAAATTGCTCCCAAGGATGAACCAGACTTGTGGAGGTCTACCATTTTTGTTGATTTCTTTTGATTTTCCCATGATGTCAAGCAAAGAGGCACTGAGTTTGAAGGTAGGCCTTGAAATACATCCACAGGTACACCTCCAATTGACTCAAATGATGTCACTTAGCCTATCAGAAGCTTCTAAAGCCATTACATAATTTTCTGGAATTTTCCAAGCTTTTTAAAGGCACAGTCAACTTCTGACCCCCTGGAATTGTGATACAGTGAATTATAAGTGAAATAATCTCTCTGTAAACAATTGTTGGAAAAATGACTTGTCATGCACAAAGTAGATGTCCTAACTGACTTGCCAAAATATAGTTTGTTAACAAGAAATGTGTGGAGTGGTTGAAAAACGAGTTTTAATGGCTGCAACCAATCTAAGTGCATGTAAACTTCTGACTTCAACTGTAAATACATGTAGTTCACAGCTGACCACATCCTGTACATACAGTATAGAACTAACATAGAGGCCTCTTCCCCTCAAATTAACTGACATCTGAACGTGGTAAATATTCTATAAAAATACATTTCAACATATTTTAACTGGGCCCGCTGTATGTCCAGCCTCTGTTTAAACATTTTGGATACATTTGATTGAATTATATTCTTAGAAATTCTTAGTGTCTTATACAGTCACTCTAAAAGAGTGTTTGTATGCATCACGTCTCTGACACCGCATAACATGGGTCAAATGAAACAGTTTAACATCCGTCTCAACCAGAGCAACAGATTGGTCACTGCTGCCTGTCTTTTACATTTGGGTGTTACAGTGCAGCGTGGCTCACAGGCCAGCGCCTCGCCAGTGCGCCTAAACTTCTGCCTGTGTTCGTGATCATGTGTGTGTGCCTCCCTGTGGGCTGCTAGCCTGCTGTGCCGTTTCGCTGTCACACACACTGTGGTCTTGTTATTTTCAGCTCATGCCGGACGTGATTCAGACTGGGGGATTGTGTAATTGACAAGACAAACCACACACACATGCACACACTCATAAACACCCACACTTTGGGAGGATTTCTGGTAAGGGTGCTGGGCTCCCCCTGTGCATACGCATGTGAAGGCGAGTATAACCCACAGCACAGCCTGCATTAGGTTTCGTTCTTGGTGTGCATGAGCAGTTTGTTTTACTGTTGAGCTTGAAAACTGCATCACGGAGGTTGAGTGGAAATGAAAGCAGTGCTCAAGCCGGGGAAACCAGCCTTTTAAGGATGGATTAAACTCTTTATCATAGATCACTTTCTGTCATTTCCTGTCCTCAAAACACACACAGCACACGCAGGTGATGCTCGACTCCCACCTCAAACCCTCATATTGTGTTATTTGCTCCTCTGCAAAAGATGTACACATGTAGGATCTGATTTTGAGTCCGTTTGCTACAGCAGGAAATGTGCATTATTATGTGGATTATAATTAATAGACATTTTTGTAGGGGTTGATACAGTTTTCGTAAGGGAAAATCAAGTCTGAAATTCCAAAGTGGAAATGACAAACTTCAGAATCCTTTTTAAACCTCAAATACACTACAAGTAAAAAATGTCCTGCATTGCAAGAAAGTTCTCCTGCAACAGGGTGATCAAGTTAAGATCCTACATCTGTAGGCAACTGTGTCTTTCGGATGTTTTAATCCAAACATCACAATTTGTATTGTTACTTTTAAACAATGCATTAGGGTCACAGGAAGAGTTCGTGGGAGGTGACAGATAAAGTAATGTGCATGGGTTACCTTGTCCAATAGATAGACAGGAAGCCCTTAGTAACTATTTAGATCTCACCATTTCCTAGGAGCTACTGTACGCATTCATAAAGACATTTCATAGAAGTTGTCTGTGAAATTGAAGATGCCCAGATAAAGCTGACAAATTACATTTTAACTTTCACCTTTTCTCAGAGTTCCATATTTCTCTGCTATAACCATACATGCTGCTAATTGAGACAACAGCTAATAGAGCACTTGTAAACTCTATATCATACTGTTTGGTTTACTTGATTGATGTCATAAGTTCACATGGAGATGCTACATTGAGAAACATATTGGAACAGAGAATAATTATTATTACACAAGTTATTACATGTTTATAATAGCGTTGTCCAAAAAGTACGAGTAGAGGACTCTAACATAGTTATTCTCTTGCAATAAACAGTGGTTGCCATGTCAGCAGGTGGAGCTGTAGAAGCCATCTGAACAAAAACTATGAACAAAGTTTCGGACAGGAAAAAGTACGGTGTTCGGATTGGCTACAGAGTGTACCAATAGGAAGCTCCTATGCTGAAACAATGGCAGAGAGAAGTTGTGTGATGTCAACGCTATTTTTGGTGCTACCCGCCTAGATTTCTATTTTCGTCTTCTTCAGGGGCTGGACTTACCAAGTTGCTTGCGACAACTCTTTCTTTCTCACTCTCTTGTACTACTGACGAATCTCATCCTTTGACCCTGGTCCCGTTCCCTGTAAGTCCTTTCACAAATAGCCTAGGCTTCACAGGACGAATCATATCATTGCCTTTTTGTTTTTGTTTTTGGAGGAGTAGCCAGTTTTAGAATGTGGAGTTATTTTGTGACTTATTCTTACAAGGTAACACATTTTCTTTCATGCCCATAACTTGCGAGATCTCAGATAATTGTTCGAGGTTATATTGCAACAGTAGAGTACTCTATATACCTGGGAATGTATCATACTGGTCATGTTTATGTGCACCGCAGCCAGGTCTGTCATTCTAGAAATAGGTTGGCAACGTTTTGAAACAAGCCGATTTAATTGGGGCTACAATCAACCTCTCCTCGCAGGGCCGTCTTGTAAATGTAGGCATGTTATTTCTCTCCCTTCTCGTTTCCATGGCATCCCCTCAGAGCAGATGTTCAGGCCAGGGCAACAGGTTTTCTCCGAGTGAGAAAATGAATTCCATTGTTGAATTGTTACAAGAAAGTTCGCGATCGTGAAGCGATACTTTTTGTCGGAAGCAAAGTGTTTCTTTCTTTTTTTTTTCTGAAAGCTGTGTAAGGTCCTTTTGTTTTAGACAGCCTATACTTTTGATACATATGTTTGATGTTATCTATTACGAAGATAACATTGATAGTTCATTGCTCTGATGATTGTGAATAATAAACTTTCTCTCTCCGGTCTGCAGATGCAATCACGGCGTCGGGACCTACCCTAGACAAAGACCAACGGGACAGCGTTTTTTCAAGAGTGGCAGGTAGGCCCCCTAAATGTGTCACTTCAGCCGTGAAATAACAATGTAACAACTCATTGCTGCATATCACCTCACGGTCTTCAGAATAGGCCTGGCCTACATAGATATATATACATTTTTTTTCAGAATTAGTCATTTTTTTTTTTAGATGGGCTACATCTGTTTGCATGTCACCAACCCACCCGCTATTCAAGGTTCTTTGAACAGGTCAGAACAGTTATGCAGTTGTCAGAAACGTTCAGATCTAGCCAATTCTGTATGTCTATAACAATCTATGCCCGGACAAATATGGAAATATCCTGGAGAAAACATTGTTCTGGGTTGAGCGCTGCTAATGATGATGAGCATAATGATGATGATGATGAGGGCTGTGCGTCTCATTCTCCGCTAGCTGCTGCTGTTGCTCTGATGAGACACACAACAAGCCCCCTTAATTTAAGTTAAATCAATGAGGTAATTACAACTAGGCTGTGGTCCGTCAGCGCTGTGCTGTGGTTGTTCCTCAGATCCTCTTGTTGTGATTCTACTGCCACATGCCAGGGGAAAGGTACTGCGTCTGTGATGAGTTATGTGCCCAGACGGTAGTGTATCATTCCATAGCAAGAAGCTCAATATCAGTTAAATATATTTTCCAGCAGTTTGGATTTGGATCATGCCAGCCTATTCAGAGTCTGGAACCGAGTACGTGTCTGTGGCTTGCTGTTTGTCTGGACAAGGTATTTGTTGCTTGTGAAACCACAGAGTGAAGGGTTGTGATACGGAGAGTGAAGGGGATGAGAACTCACAAACCCTCAAAAAATATAGTCTTACATTTCCCTTAACATACCAGGAACGGAGGAAAATGGAGATAACAATAGCAAGATTGTTTTGCAAGGAGCTGCAGTAAAGATCACGTTTCCTGTTTCTGACTGAAACCCGGGTCAGCTGACTCCCTCCTTCCCTCCCGTTGCTGTCTTGAGAGAAAAAGCCCAGAGGGTTCAATTGAACGTTTAGTCAGGGAGGCAGAGACTTTTAGTCCTGTATTAGTCCTATATACAACTCGACTGAAGTTGGATAGATTAATCGTTTGCTGTCCTTTAGATCCATAAAATAATTTGATACAGGTAGATACATATTCCTTGTGGTGACAGACCTTGTTATCTGTGGAACCAAACATTGGTGAATGTGAAATGTGAGTCTGGATCCCTGAGGCAGGCCTGTAAATTGTGTCCCTAGTCATGCTGTCCAGGAATTGGTTTCATAACGGCAGTTAATACATATAGCATTTACCTCTCAGGCCAGTTGGACATGTTAAAAAGTTACCAAGTCACCTTAAGCAAACTCCCAGCTCTGCACCAGGAGCTCAAGTCAGTTAATGGCCTGATGCTCTGCTAATGGTCTCATGGTCTACCTGTGTTAACTTTGAATGCCAGGAACCAGGAAAATAAATCTACTTATAGTTCTGAGGTTTGCTTACTGGATTTGGAGATGGATACGTTTCTGGTCTCTGATAACGACTGTGGGTTTTGCAGTTATGTATTCAGTGTGAGTGCGTGCGTTTTGTGTGTGTGTGTGTGTACATGCGTTTGTGTGTGTTACCAAGAATTTTAATGTCCTCTTCTGTTGTTGTTCATTCAGTCAGAAAAGCGTGACTCTGCATATTCATGGTTTTCCCAGAACAGTTGTTAAAGTTTAAAAGTCTCAGAGAGTGTGCGATAGGGAGAGGGATAGAAAGAAATCTTGATAACTGCAGAGGGACACCGGGACTTAAACTTGGCGAGAGACAGGAGAGAAAAGAGAGATGCACGGATGTCAGAAAGATGTCATTATCTGCATTTTTGTGCGCACTCATATGCCGTTTACCTTAACCACTGAATTATACTGTAGCCTCTCCTCTTCTCTCAGAGAGCAGTAAATGTAGCAGAAACTGTCCTCTTTCCTTTGTGTCTCTGCCAAGCTGGGCTGGCCATGAATGTTCTGTTTTCATAGTACCTTAGGGTTAGCAATCCAGGGGCCTTTCTTCTCTCCTCTCGTCCCTCTCTCCCCACCCAGGAGCCAGACCAGGGTTCACTACACAACGTCCCCATACTGCTGACCTCTGGGTCAAGTGGCGGAACTTTCGTTTACCTGTCTGTTCTGCTCTCAGGGTGATGCAGGAAATTGTTTCACTTTGTAGTCATGGTTATACAGTACAGGTTGCTCCTCCATGGTTCGGTGCAACAGGCTTGTTGAGAGAGCGCTATGTAGTCCTTTACTGGGTGCATCCTCTTCTTAAATAACATGACATAGAATGAAACCACAGTAATTGATGCATGCAAGACAAGTGCAACCTTTCATATCACACCATGTAGCCTACAGCACCGCAACACTTGACACGACTCGACTGGCTGTCCGTAACAATGTTTGTTTTAGTTTCTTGCTAAGAGATGTTGTGGTGATACGGTGGTGGCATGGCTGAGACAGGTGTGTGTTGTTGTGAGGGTTGTTGATGTGGGTGTGTTGACGTATGTTGGGCCTGGGTGATGAGTGGGCCATGCAGAGTCTCTTTGAGAGAGTTGCTGTGTTGAGTGTCTTATCTCACTGGGGCTGTGGGGAATGTGTTTGATGTTGAAGGTGGAAGGAGGGTTGGAAGCACACACACACACTGGCTTTAAGGGAGTGACTAACCGAATAGCCTCACCACCCAGCAAACAGGGGACGTCCTGAGGACATTCTGCGACGTTCCCTTTAGGTCCCACAATTCTACCCTCCTGATTCCTGCTTACAAGCAAAAATGAAAGCATGAAGCACTAGTGACTCTATAAAAAAAAGTGGTCAGGTGAAGCAGATGCTAAACTACAGGACTGTTTTGCTATCACAGACTGGAACATGTTCCAGGATTCATCCGATGGCATTGAGGAGTACACCACATCAGTCACTGGCTTTATCAATAAGTGCATTGAGGACCTCGTCCCCACAGTGACTGTACGTACATACCCCAACCAGAAGCCATGGATTACAGGCAACATTCACACTGAGCTAAAGGATAGAGCTGCCGCTTTCAAAGTGCTTATAAGAAATTCTGCTATGCCCTCCGACGAACCATCAAACAGGCCAAACAGGTCAACATTCACAAGGCTGCGGGGCCAGACGGATTACCAGGACGTGTGCTCCGGGCATGTGCTGACCAACTGGCAGGTGTCTTCACTGACATTTTCAACAAGTCCCTGATTGAGTCTGTAATACCAACATGTTTCAATCAGACCACCATAGTCCCTGTGTCCAAGAACTCGAAGGCAACCTGCCTAAATGACTACAGGTAACACTCACGTCCGTAACATTGAAGTTCTTTGAAAGGCTGGTAATGGCTCACATCAACACCATTATCCCAGAAACCCTAGACCCACTCCAATTTGCATACCGCCCAAACAGATCCACAGATGATGCAATCTCTATTGCACTCCACACTGCCCTTTCCCACCTGGCCAAAAGGAACACCTACGTGAGAATGCTATTTATTGATTACAGCTCAGCGTTTAACACCATAGTTCCCTCAAAGCTCATCACTAAGCTAAGGATCCTGGGACTAAACACCTCCCTCTGCAACTGGATCCTGGACTTCCTGACGGGCCGCCACCAGGTGGTGAGGGTAGGTAGCAACACATCTGCCACGCTGATCCTCAACACTGGAGCCCCTCAGGGGTGCGTGCTCAGTCCCCCCCTGTACACCCACGACTGCATGGCCAGGCACGACTCAACACCATCATTAAGTTTGCAGACGACACAACAGTGGTAGGCCTGATCACCGACAATGACGAGACAGCCTATAGGGAGGAGGTCAGAGACATGGCCGTGTGGTGCCAGAATAACAACCTATCCCTCAAAGTAACCAAGACTAAGGAGATGATTGTGGACTACAGGAAAAGGAGGACCGAGCACGCCACCATTCTCATCGACGGGGCTGTAGTGGAACAGGTTGAGAGCTTCAAGTTCCTTGGTGTCCACATCACCAACAAACTAGAATGGGCCAAACGGCAATTGCTCGGGCTCCGACCGCAAGGCACTACAGAGGGTAGTGCGTACGGCCCAGTACATCACTGGGGCTAAGCTGCCATCCAGGACCTCTACACCAGGCGGTGTAAGAGGAAGACCCTAAAAATTGTCAAAGAGGCACCCAGCCTCCCCAGTCATAGACTGTTCTCTCTACTACCGCATGGCAAGCGGTACTGCAGTGCCAAGTCTAGGGCAAAAAGGCTTCTCAACAGTTTTTACCACCAAGCCATAAGACTCCCGAACAGGTAATCAAAAGGCTACCTGGACTTTTTGCATTGTGTGCTCCCCCCAACTCCTCTTTTACGCTGCTGCTACTCTCTGTTTATCATATACATGTATGCATAGTCACTTTAACTATACATTCATGTACATACTACCTCAATTGGCCCGACAAACCAGTGCCCTCGCACATAGGCTAACCGGGCTATCTGCATTGTGTCCCACCACCCTCCAACCCCTCTTTTTACGTTACTGCTACTCTCTGTTTATCATGATGCATTGTCACTTTAGCCATATCTACATGTACAGTGCCTTGCGAAAGTATTCGGCCCCCTTGAACTTTGCGACCTTTTGCCACATTTCAGGCTTCAAACATAAAGATATAAAACTATTTTTTAATGAAGAATCAACAACAAGTGGGACACAATCATGAAGTGGAACAACATTTATTGGATATTTCAAACTTTTTTAACAAATCAAAAACTGAAAAATTGGGCGTGCAAAATTATTCAGCCCCTTTACTTTCAGTGCAGCAAACTCTCTCCAGAAGTTCAGTGAGGATCTCTGAATGATCCAATGTTGACCTAAATGACTAATGATGATAAATACAATCCACCTGTGTGTAATCAAGTCTCCGTATAAATGCACCTGCACTGTGATAGTCTCAGAGGTCCGTCAAAAGCGCAGAGAGCATCATGAAGAACAAGGAACACACCAGGCAAGTCCGAGATACTGTTGTGAAGAAGTTTAAAGCCGGATTTGGATACAAAAAGATTTCCCAAGCTTTAAACATCCCAAGGAGCAGTGTGCAAGCGATAATATTGAAATGGAAGGAGTATCAGACCACTGCAAATCTACCAAGACCTGGCCTCCCTCTAAACTTTCAGCTCATACAAGGAGAAGACTGATCAGAGATGCAGCCAAGAGGCCCATGATCACTCTGGATGAACTGCAGAGATCTACAGCTGAGGTGGGAGACTCTGTCCATAGGACAACAATCAGTCATATATTGCACACATCTGGCCTTTATGGAAGAGTGGCAAGAAGAGACACACCAAACATGTGGAAGAAGGTGCTCTGGTCAGATGAAACCAAAATTGAACTTTTTGGCAACAATGCAAAACGTTATGTTTGCCGTAAAAGCCTCGCTACTGTTATAGCCTCGCTACTGTTATAGCCTCTATACTGTATATTGCCTCGCTACTGTTATAGCCTCGCTACTGTTATAGCCTCGCTACGTTTATAGCCTCGCTACGTTTATAGCCTCACTACTGTATATAGCCTCTCTACTGTATATTGCCTCTCTACTGTATATAGCCTCGCTACGTTTATAGCCTCTCTACTGTATATAGCCTCGCTACTGTATGTAGCCTCGCTACTGTATATAGCCTCGCTACTGTATATAGCCTCGCTACGTTTATAGCCTCACTACTGTCATTCTCACTGTCTTTTTTACTGTTGTTTTTATTTCTTTACTTACCTATTGTTCACCAAATACCTGGTTAGAGCCTGTAAGTAAGCTACACCTGTTGTATTCTGTGCACGTGACAAAGAAACTTTGATTTGATTAAGGGTTTCGGCGTGACGTTTATCCCTCTGACGTTCTGAGAATGTTCTAAGAATGTTGCATGATGGTCCCAAAGGAACATCCTAAAAATGTCCTCTGGGATGTCCCTGGGACAAACGGGGAACTAGACAAATCCTCCAGGGGGACCAAGGCACAACATCCCAAGAAAGTCCTAAAAATATCCTCGGGACCAACCGGGAACTAGAAAAAACCTCTAGTGGACCATGACCCAATGTCCTGACGACTTTAGGCGACCATTTCTTGATGTCCTAATGACTCGTTACTGTTTGCAGGGCAGCTGCTTCTGAAGCAGAGGGTCTGAAAGGCGCTGACAGCTGTGGATTCCTTCAGACCCTCAAAAAGAAGGGGAAAAAGAGGGGTTGAGTAAAACAGAGGGAGAGAGAGAAAAAGAGAGAGATGGAACTGAGAGAAAGACAGAGAGAGAAGGGGATGTAGAAGTACTGACAGATCAGGGTATCTGGGATTGCGGTCGACACACACTATAATTGGAGATCCTGGGTTGCACAAGGTTGATTTAGCAATGGTTAAGACAAAAACACTATCATTGTTTAAAGGCCCAGTGCAGGCAAAAACATGTTTTGCCTAGTGCAGGCAAAAACATGTTTTGCCTATGTTTTCAACACTGAGGTTGGAATATTACTGTAATGTGAACATTATGACAATGCCTTTTTAGTGTAAGCTGTTTGAAAAGTAGTGCTGAGAGTTTAGTGCGTTTTGATGTCTGTTCAGTTTCGGGTTCAAATATTAAAAAGTATGTTTTTTTGATGATTTGGTTTGAATGCTGTAACAACACAGAATAAAACAATTAATAAAAGTCCTGTGATGGTAGCGACTGTCCATTAATTATCACTTATTAACCATCATTTATTCACATTACTTTACTTTAATAAAATATTTAAGTTGTTGTATATATTACATTTGTTCTATTTGATGAATGTATTATTTAATTTCAAGTCATCTCATCACCATAGACCTGCTGCCTATGCTGTCTGACAAAATCACTATTTTGTAGTTCTTCAAAGGAAGTAAGGCATACTTTTATGACTGCTGATTACCAACTATCAATGACTTACATCCTGTATTTTCAGGTAGAGATACCTCGTGACACAACAGCTGCTCTCTACAGTGTATTCAGAAAGTATTCAGACCCCTTCCCTTTTCACACATTTTGTTACGTTACCGCCTTATTCTAAAATGGATAAAACTGTTTTTCCCCTCATCAATCCACACACAATATCACATAATGACAAAGCAAAAAAACGTTTTTAGACATTTTTGCACATTTATAAAAAATAATAATGAAAATATCACATTCAAATAATTATTCAAACCCTCTACTCAGTACTTTGTTGAAGCAGCTTTAGCAGCGATTACAGCCTCGAGTCTTCTTGGGTATGACGCTACAAGCTTGGTATGACGCTACAAGCTTGGCACAACTGTATTTGCGGAGCTTCTCCCATTCTTCTCTGCTGATCCTCTCAAGCTCTGTCAGGTTGGATGGGGAGCGTCGCTGCACATATATTTTCAGGTCTCTCCAGAGATGTTCCATCGGGTTCAAGTCCGGGCCCTGACTGGGCCACTCAAGGACATTTTCATCAAGGATCTCTCTGTACTTTGCTCCGTTCATCTTTCCCTTGATCCTGACTAGTCTCCCAGTCCCTGCCGCTGAATAACATCCCCACAGCATGATGCTGCCACCACCATGCTTCACTGTAGTGATGGTGCCAGGATTCTTCCAGTCGTGACGCTTTGCATTCAGGCAAAAAAGTTATATCTTGGTTTCATCAGACCAGAGAATCTTTTTTTTTCATGGTCTGAGTCCTTTAGATGCCTTTTGGCAAACTCCAAGCGGGTGGTCATGTGCCTTTTACTGAGGAGTGGCTTCTGTCTGGCCAATCTACCATAAAGGCCTGATTGGTGCAGTTCTACAGATTGTTGTCCTTCTGGAAGGTTCTCCCATCTCCACAGAGGGAACCCATCGGGTTCTTGGTCACCTCCCCGACCAAAGCCCTTCTCCTCCAATTGCTCAGTTTGGCTGGACGACCAGCTCTGAAGAGTCTTGGTGGTTCCAAACTTCTTCCATTTAAGAATGATGGAGGCCACTGTGTTCTTGGACCTTCAATGCTGCAGACATTTTTTGGTACCCTTCCCCAGATCTGTGCCTCGACACAATCCTGTCTCAGAGCTCTACGGGCAATTCCTTCGACCTCATGGCTTGGTTTTTGCTCTGACATTCACTGTCAACTGTGGGACCTTATATTAGACAGGAGTTTGTCTTTCCAAATCTTGTCCAATCAATTGAATTTACCACAGGTGGACTCCAATCAAGTTGTGGAAACATCTCAAAGATGATCAATGTAAACAGGATGCACCTGAGCTCAATTTCTTGTCTCATAGCAAAGGTTCCAAATACATATGTAAATAAGGTATTTTCTTAAAAACATTTGCAGAAATTTGTAAAAACCTGTTTTCACTTTGTCCCAATGGGGTATTGTGTGTACATTAAGGAACATTTAAAAAAATATATTTTAGAATAAGGATGTAACGTAACAAAATGTGGAAAAGGCGAAGGAGTCTGAATACTTTCCGAATGCCCTGTATATCAATCAATCAATCAATCAATCAATCAAATGTATTTATAATGCCCTTCTTACATCAGCTGATGTCACAAAGTGCTGTACAGAAACCCAGCCTAAAACCCCAAGCAGCAAGCAATGCAGGTGTAGAAGCACGTTGGCTAGGAAAAACTCCCTAGAAAGACAGAAACTTAGGAAGAAACCTAGAGAGGAACCAGGCTATGAGGGGTGGCCAGTCCTCTTCTGTCTGTACCGGGTGGAGATTACAAGAGTACATGGCCATTTAAGGCCAGATTGTTCTTCAAGATGTTCAAACGTTCATAGATGACCAGCAGGGTCAAATTATAATCAGTGGTTGTAGAGGGTTCACCAGGTCAGTGCCTGAGGAGTAATTGTCAGTTGGCCTTTCATAACCAAGCATTCAGAGGCCGAGACAGCAGGTGCGGGACAAGTTAGCACGTCTGGTGAACAGGTTAAGGTTCCATAGCCGCAGACAGAACAGTTGAAACTGGAGCAGTAGCACGACCAGGTGGACTGGGGGCAGCCAGGAGTCATCAGGCTAGGTAGTCCTGAGGCATGGTCCTAGGGATCAGGTCCTCTGGGACGGGGGAGAGGGAGAGAATTAGAGGCAGCATACTTACAATTCACACAGGACACCAGATAAGACAGAAGAATTACACCAGATATAACAGACTGACCCTAGCCCCCTGTCACATAGACGATTGCAGTATAGATACTGGAGGCTTAGACAGGGGTGGGTCAGGGGACACTGTGGCCCTGTCCAATGATAGCGCCGGACACGGCCAACAAGGCAGGTTATAACCCCACCCACTTTGCCAAAGCACAGCCCCCACACCACTAAAGGGATATCAACAGACCCCCAACTTACTACCCTGAGACAAGGCTGAGTATAGCCCACGAAGATCTTCACGACACGAGCCCGATCGCACATTCTTTGTCTCTTCCGTAGCAGGCGTAAAAGAAACACAGACCTTACAAGTAGATGCGCAATGGATTATGGTCATTGTAGTTAATTACCACTTTTTATGCGTTAAACTATGTAGAATATCGGCCTGTTGGAAACTACAACTTCTTACTACATTGCACAGTTCAGGCTGTTCAGTTCAGGCAGTTCAGGATTTATCTCCAAAGAAGCTGTGCATTGAGCACACAAGAAAAATGTATTCAAATAATTGAACCGACGTCAGTCAATTAGTTGTTTAAAAACTGAAAAATAACAGACATGTCAGTTAATCGCTCAGCACTATTGAAAAGACAGCCTGAAATGTCAGCCTGCTTTGGTGGGATGGAGTTTTGGCCTGCCTGATGACATCACCAGGCGGTAAATTAGTTAATAGACCAATAAGAAGGAGTTCCAAACCTCTCTGCCAATAACAGCTAGTTTTCTCCTTCCAACTCAGACCACTCCCAGACAGTCTCAGCAAAAATCTTGCTTGAGATATTGCTCTTTGCTAAAAACCTATTTTTGTTTCTTTTTGACCATGTTAATTGAAAACGTAATTCTTGCCCAGATATTATCTGATATTGAGATCAAAATGGCTGCATTGGTAACAACAAAATACTTGCCCCATTCAGTTTTCTAGGAGTCAATGACCTGGTTTTTACTATCAATCCCTTACTAACCTTTCCATCTCTCCTCTCTCTGTTGCTGTTGGTTAATTAGTTTGATGTCCTCAGGGCCTATGGAGTGAGAGTTAGACATTAATCAACTCAGTTGAATGGGTAGCAGCTCCCCTTCAGCCATTTACTGGCTGGTCTATGGGCTGGAGAGGGGGAGAGGGGGAGAGGAGACTCCTGCTGGCCCCTGGTCTTTCAGCTCAAATTTAATGTGAAGAAGAAAATATAACGGTCTTGAATAGCTTGGTCTTGACAATACTGAGCTAGCAGCACATGAATTTGACTGAGCCTGTCTGAATAGTTGTAGAGCTATAGCTCTACACTCATGGTTTATTTGTAGAGACATCTGGGGTACATTCCGTTTACTACTGTTCATCTCAGAACAGTAGTAAAGTGTACATTTAGCATATGTTCTATATTTGATCTGGCGTGTGTATTTCTGTTAATTTGGCCACTGTGAGCTTCACTTTGGTTATAGCTTTACGATTCATAAATACCATCTCATCAGAAGTGACTGGCTCGGAAGAAGCTAAACTCTGCAAACAGGAAGTGTCTCTTTCTCTCTCATTGTTGTGTTTTTATAAACTGTGCTTCCTTTTGCCTGCCGTGGTTACCATGGTTACACCAGCCCCCTGATCTCTAGTGGTGTTATGGGATGGCCCAGGGCAAAGCAGAGCTCGGCCATGTCTGTCTGTGAGAGCTGAGACTGAATACGGCCAGTAAGACCGAGAGAAGAAGAAGGAGTTAAAAGAGGATGTGGTCTGTTCAAAGATGAGTAAAGAGGGGGTAGCACTTCTGACTAATTATAGCTCACAGAGAGAAGAAGCACTGCTGTGAGTGTTTTCATATCTTTCAGATAGTTTTTGAAGCGTGGTTGGCTTGTTGTTTTGGGCCTGTCTCTGTCCCTGTCTCTCTGTCTTTCTCTGCCTGTCTCTGTCCCTGTCTCTGTCTGTCTTTCTGTCCCTGTCTGTCTTTCTGTCCCTGTCTCTGTCTGTCTTTCTGTCCTTGTCTCTGTCCCTGCCCATGTCCCTGTCTCTCTGTCCATGTCCCTGTCTCTCTGTCCCTGTCTCTCTGTCTCTGTCTGTCTTTCTGTCCCTGTCTCTGTCTGTCTCTCTGTCCCTGTCACTGTCTCTGTCCCTCTGTCCCTGCCCATGTCCATGTCTCTCTGTCTCTGTCCCTGCCCATGTGTCTCTGTCCCTGCCCATGCCCCTGTCTCTCTGTCCCTGTCTCTCTGTCCCTGTCCATGTCTCTCTGTCCCTGTCTCTGTCCCTGCCCATGTCCATGTCTCTCTGTCTATGTCCCTGCCCATGTCCCTGTCTCTGTCCTTGCCCATGTCTCTCTGTCCCTGTCTCTCTGTCCCTGACTCTGTCCCTGCTCATGTCTCTCTGTCCCTGTCTCTCTGTCCCTGTCCATGTCTCTCTGTCCCTGTCTCTCTGTCCCTGTCTCTCTGTCCCTGTCCATGCCTTTCTGTCCCTGCCCATGTGTCCCTGCCCATGTCTCTGTCCCTGCCCATGTCTCTGTCCCTGTCTCTTTGTCCCTGTCTCTTTGTCCCTGCCCATGTCTCTGTCCCTGTCTCTTTGTCCCTGTCTCTTTGTCCCTGCCCATGTCTCTGTCCCTGTCTCTTTGTCCCTGCCCATGTCTCTGTCCCTGTCTCTGCCCATGTTTCTGTCCCTGCCCATGTCTCTGTCCCTGTCCATGTCTCTCTGTCCCTGCCCATGTCTCTCTGTCCATGTCTCTGTCCCTGCCAATGTCTCTGTCCCTGTCTCTCTCCCTGCCCACGTTTCTGTCCCTGTCTATTTGTCCCTGTCTCTTTGTCCCTGCCCATGTCTCTGTCCCTGTCTCTGCCCATGTCTCTGTCCCTGCCCATGTCTCTGTCCCTTTGTCCCTGTCTCTTTGTCCCTGTCTCCCTGTCCCTGTCTCTTTGTCCCTGTCTCCCTGTCCATGGCTGGAACCTGAGTTCTAATCACTAGTGCTTCCTTGCCTGAGCAGGAAACCAAATAATAGACTACTTTAAAAAATGATCTCAGGAGGGCAGCTGGTGGGGAGAGCTGTGTGTGTGTGTGTGTGTGTGTGTGTGAGACTAATTAAAATGTCTCTCTGGTGTTGATTAAAGCTCTCTGCATTCTCCCTGCTCTCTGGGGCTCGTACTTGCGCTGCTCCTTCCACAAAACAGAAAGAGAGACACAGACAGAGAGAGAGAGAGAGACAGAGAGAGAGAAATTGAGTGAACAGGAACTGGAGAACTGCAGAGGGACTCAGACACTTAGTTGGGCCACAGATCGTAGAAGGAGATTTGAGAAGGACCCAGTTCTTAGAGCTTCTGCTCACTTTTTTTTATGCTAGCCAATCTCACCCAATTCATTCCAGTAGTATTCCAATCAGCCATGTTACTTTAATGGAATCGTTCTAATGTTCCGTAGTAACATATACCATACAGATAGACGTCACAGTAAGGCCTTGGTAATAAATCTCACATTGTGTTGTTTTATCTCGGCACCCTCTGACCCCACAAAAGGAAACCCAGGTAAGGACAGTGGAAACTTCAGCCTGGACAGAATTATACATAAACCTCCACTGTCAATCCACTGGCCCACAAAGAAAGAGAGAAGTCACACACACAAATGCCAACTTATCTTTACTCATTGTGTATTTATTCCTCGTTAATATTTGTATGTTATTATTTTTTAAATTCATAAAAAATGATCTGCATTGTTGAGACGGGCCCGTGAGAAAGCATTTCACTGATAGTCTACACCTGTTTATGAACACCATCTACGAATAGCAAGATGTACTTGGCTCAGCTGAGGGGTTACAGAGAGAGTCCCTGCTTTTATTCAGTATTTAAACGGGTCCCTGTATTTCCTTGGAGCAGTCAGCCACTGTGGACAGCACTGTGGACAGGTCCACTTCACCCTGTATGTTGAGCATGTTACACAAGCTGCCCTGTGGGCACAACTTTTCCATGCTGATCTCTCTTTCTCTCTCTTTCTCTCTCTTTCTCTCTCTTTCTCTCTCTTTCTCTCTCTTTCTCGCTCTCTCTCAGAGCTGCTTCAATCACATTCCACTCAGACTGCTCTCTCTATCTACTCTCCTATACTAATTCATAAACTGTATAAGTTATTATACATGAATCTTGGACCATTTTCAGTAAGTCTAGGCTTGATGATGTATTTGGAGTGCTGTAACTAGTTACTTCCACTTCAGAGGACTAGGCCCTGGGAAAGCAGGTCTGACTGACTGAGGAATTGAAGACTAGTGAAGGAGGTAAGGAAGCACATGGTATTGAACCAGCACCATGGAAGGAGGAAGATCTCAGTCCACAGGCACGTCATTATCAGTCATCGTCATTCTCAGTCCACACACACACACACACACAGAGAGAGAGGTAGGTCTCGGGTGATTTCCATAACGATGAGGGCTGGAAGCACACCTTCCATTGGTAGTCCATAGATAGCTCTCCGGCACATCTGTCCTCCCACACAAACAAATGAGCTGGCCGGATAGGATCACATCACACTATACCAGTCACACGCCACACACAAATGTGTGCGCACACATGCCAGCCTGGGATAAACCATTCACAGAAAGGGCCACATACAATGTCTCTGTTATTCCACAGCTGGTTATTTTAGGCTTGTTTATGTAGTTTTTTCTCCACAGTACTTATCTCTGGTGCTTTATCAATCTGGACTTGTTTCTCTTGATTCTGGCTCAAACCACATCACAAAAGTCAACTTTTCATTTTGACCCCAGTGTTTGTTGGATTCGAATTCCATGAAAACACAACTCATATCTTTCTATTAACACTCTATTCAACAATGATTTCCCAAGCTCCCTATGTGCTCACATTGTTTTGGAGGGATGTTCTACAAGTTTGTATTAGTGAGAGGTTGATAGATATGCCAGGCCATGATTAACATTCCTGCTGTAATTCCAGACATATTTACCCACCAGAGGAAGTCTACATACTGCTACTCTGCTCTGCTGTTCTGCTCTCTGTCAACCTTTGTCCTATCTCACCTGTCTGTCTCTGTCCTACTGCTGCAGCTCATAGAGATGGGAGGAGAGGTGAAGAGATAGAGGAAGACAACGCAGCAGAGGGGAAGATAATGCAGGAGAGGGGAAGAGAGAGGAAGAGAATGGAGGAGAGGGGAAGAGAATGGAGGAGAGGGGAAGAGATAGAGGAAAAGAATGCAGGAGAGGGGAAGAGAATGCAGGAGAGGGGAAGAGAGAGGAAGAGAATGGAGGAGAGGGGAAGAGAATAGAGGAGAGGGGAAGAGAGAGGAAGATAATGCAGGAGAGGGGAAGAGAATGCAGGAGAGGGGAAGATATAGAGGAAGAGAATGCAGGAGAGAGGAAGAGAATGCAGGAGAGGGGAAGAGAATGCAGGAGAGGGGAAGAGAATGCAGGAGAGGGGAAGATAATGCAGGAGAGGGGAAGAGAATGGAGGAGAGGGGAAGAGAATGGAGGAGAGGGGAAGAGAATGTTATCATAACGGGCCAATAGTGAACACACCAATGCACTTTCTCTCCTTAACTTTCCCTGAAATGCATTTCCTATGATGTAGGCCTGTTTTACATTCAGCAATTAGCAAGAGCAAGCCTTCTCATTTCCCCGAATAGGCTATTAGGTCTAGAATAAAACATGATCAAAATAAATGTCCTATAGCTTTTGTAGTCTAAATCTTTTCCTGGGATTTTATGAGAAGAGGAATGGCCTATTGGGGAGTGTCTTGTTGTCTGGCTTTTCATGCCCCTCTACAAGATTTAAAAGGAATAGCTGTGGCAGCGGAGAGGACATGTGCGTAAATGCACAACAGAACAATTAAGAGACACAGGCTCGAGATATAGCCTAAGTTAGAAGTGTATGCATGTTAGCCCATAATTCATAAGCTCAATGTTTGGCTTAATATTGCAGTGAAAATATCCAGTCCATTTACACCGCGAGAGAAAATAAGGTTTTTTAGGCTGTCGGATCATAGTTAGCCTACACTATGTGCGCTCCTGAGGTTGCGCTCCCTCCTAGTCCCAGTCCCCGCGGGTTACGCAGCTCGAAAAGCTACCCTATTGTTTCAGTTTTTTAGGGACAAGAAATGTATCCTACCTAGACTACAATAACAACACAATGTAATGAAGAATGTTATTGTTGTTTTCAAGTGAGTACAAAACACTAGTCTAGACTGTAAACTGCAGTGAATAGCCTATGACATTTAAATAACCGTTCAAAAGCCTGGCATATTGAATGCATATTCATTTCAAAATAACTGCATCTATCCTGCCTGATTGGGCAACCATTTGAATCAGTTTTGGGGGTTTTCTCGGATGTTTAGCCTACAAGGTCCAGGCACATTAGCAGGACCGTAATATGGTGTATCAGTTAACAGAAACATGCTAATGCAGGGATTTCTGGTGGCGCGCATATGAAGTATGATAATGCGCAAGCATGTAGGAAGTTGTATCTATAGTTTCCACGTTTGGCTTCCGTGTTTTAAATGAGTTCGAAAATGAGGTGGATAGGCCTGATAGACGGGCTTCTATTATCAACAACCGCATTCAATTACAATTATAAAGAATGCCGCTATTTTGTATGCATTAGGTCCTCAAGTTTACTCCAGAGCTATGTTACCTGATGTACCAACAAGTGATGTGGTATCCTAGAAATTGAATAGAGGTGACCTTTGTATATGGCAGGAACAACTCCGTTATGTATCCACATGTTGGAAACGGGCAGCTCCTAGAAGTACATAGAGCACAGCTAACTGCAGGCAATCCTACACTGCAGACAGGAATGGCAAGCCATGCTGCGCAGCAGGATTGACCTCGCGCACTAAACACACACACGCAGCGACAGGAGGGCCTGCAGGAAGAGGGAAGATGGAAGGAGGTGTTGAGTTGCACTTGTACTGAGAGATGGTGAAAGACTCCTCCTCTGGAGTGGAACACACACACATATTGAGGTTGGGATCATAATAACACTGGCATGTCCCCTTTTAGGAGGGAGCGAGTTTGAGATGCCTCAGTGGAGGCTCAGAGGGGGAGGGGGGGGGGGGACTTTCTCAGGGGTGTCAGGTTGTCATAACAATCCCCCTGCTCTGACCTCTTTCCCCTTTCCTCTCCTCTCATTTCTTCTGTTTAATTATGTCTCAGGAAGTTCAAAGGGAATACTTTAAGCTCCTGGCAGTCTTGCAGAGACCGGTTCCGTCCGAAATCTGTCTTGTCTACTACTTACTGAAACTGCATACATGCTTTGTACTATTTAAAACGTACTGTTTAGTAGCACCAAATTAATCATCTAATGCATAATTGCGTTTATTTCTGCCATTGGGTTACATTTTCTACAGCCAGTCACCATATATGATTATCAACTGTTGTCAAACACATGAGCCCGGAAACAATTATCTTCCTCAGTAGGGTGCAGCGAATTCTACTAGATGAAAAGCCGAAATGAGTAGGCATTTAAAGCATACTCAAGTTTTGACATTTTCATGAACTATAAAACTTTATTTTCGCATACTCAAAATGCCTTCTATTTATAATGCAAGTATTCAGACATGGTCACAGAGTGTAAAGGAACTGAACCTGCATGACTAGGAAATTGCTCATAATGTAGGTGAACCTTTCCACTCAGTAACTTGACTTGTGTTTTAAGCTTGGCCAAGTGTAGGGCTTTTGTAGTGCCTCCATGGAATAAATTCTTTATTAATTAAAAAAAATATATTTTTGGAAAAGAGACGGTTGGAGAATTGATGCAGACTGAATGTAGACCAGAGGATACAGTGGTGATAGATAGTGTGTTGTAGATGGGGTTGCACATTTTGGGGAATATTCAGAGGTGGAAACTTTCCGTGGGAATTAAAGGAATATATGGGAATTAACGGAAATATATGCAAATTAATATTAATACCATTTAAATGTAGATGTTTTTTGCATTGGATATATTTACCATATCATATGGAGACTGAAATATAAACATTTTTACCTTATCATAAGTAGACATCATTGCAAATAATTAAATCCTTCCAATGGAAATAAAAATAACTATTTAGTTACAAATTTAACTTGAATTAAATTAGTTGACTCTTCACATGGGATGATTTCACTGAACAACAAAAGAAAGTGAATATTGAATGATCCCCAATGAGCCATCGCATCTCCCCAAAAATGTTTTCAACATGAAATGAAAAAATGAAAGTCTAGAAACTAAAGATTTGGTTGTCTTCCTCTCAGGCTTCCATGTCTTCTCCCTGGACCTCCTCAATGTCCACCTCTTGAACATCAGACTCTGAGGCCTCATCTTCACTGTCACTTTCCAACCTTGTTGAGGATGGCTCGTTGTCAGGCTCAAAAAGCCTCAAATTTGCCCGGATGGCCACCAATTTTTCAACCCTTGTATTGGTCAGCCTGTTGCGTGCTTTGGTGTGTCTCTTCCCAAACAAGGACCAGTTGTGCTCCGAGGCAGCTGATGTTGGTGGGATTTGGAGGATGATGGAGGCAACAGGGGAAAGAGCCTCAGATCCACAAAGTCCCTTCCACCAGGTGGCTGATGAGATATGTTGGCACGACTGCCATATTGCATCTCCATCCCAAAGCCCTTGCTTGGAAGTGTACTTCGCCAGACTGCCAAGAACCTTGCCCTCATCCGGGCCAAGGAGGCAAGACGCGGTAGTGATGACACCATAGGCCCTGTTGTTCTCTGCACCAGACAGGATGCTCTTGCCAGCATACTTGGGGTCCAACATGTACGCTGTGGCGTGTATGGGCTTCAGGCAGAAGTCTTCACACTTTTTGATGTATTTCAGAACTGCAGTTTTCTCCGCTTGGAACAACAGTGAAGTGGGCAGGGCAGTATGGATTTCATCTCTTACATCTGCAAGCAGAGTCTGAACATCAGACAGGATGGCATTGTCTCACTCAATCCGGGCAATGGCTACTGCTATAGGTTTCAGTCTGCTTACCACTCTCTTCCAAAATACATAATCCAGGAGGATCCTCTTGATGGGGCTGTCCATATCGACAGACTGTGATATGGCCATTTCTTGGAGAGACTCCTTCCCCTCGAGGAGACTGTCAAACAGGATGACAACACCATCCCAACTGGTGTTGCTGGGCAGCTTCAATGTGGTGCTCTTATTCTTCTCACTTTGCTTGGTGAGGTAGATTGCTGCTATAACTTGATGACCATTCAAATACCTAACAATTTCCTTGGCTCTCTTGTAGAGTGTATCCATTGTTTTCAGTGCCATGATGTCCTTGAGGAGCAGTTTCAATGCATGAGCAGCACAGCCAATGGGTGTGATGTGAGAGTAGGACTCCTCCACTTTAGACCAAGCAGCCTTCGTGTTCACAGCATTGTCTGTCACCACTGCAAATACCTTCTGTGGTTCAAGGTTACTGATGACTTCCTTCAGCTCATCTGCAATGTAGAGACCGGTGTGTCTGTTGTTCCTTGTGTCTGTGCTCTTGTAGAATACTGGTTGAGGGGTGGAGATGATATAGTTCATTTTTCCTTGCCCACGAACATTCGACCACCTATCAGAGATGATAGCAATACAGTCTGCTTTCTCTATGATTTGCTTGACCTTCACTTGAACTCTGTTGAACTCTGCATCCAGAAAATTAGTAGATAAAGCATGTCTGGTTGGAGGGGTGTATGCTGGGCGGAGAACATTCAGAAATCTCTTCCAATGCACATTGCCTGTGAGCATCAGAAGTGAACCAGTTGCGTACACAGCTCGAGCAAGACATTCATCAGCATTTCTCTAACTACGTTCCTCCATTGAGTCAAAAAAACATCTGATTCCAAGAGGATCATGAGCTGTCACTCTCTATAAGGTGTCGGATTCCTCATTTTCACCTCGAATAGAAGTAGAGGGACTTTTGTCAGAGGTTGCTTGTTGTGAGCACTGAGGGAACTTTATGCATTTGGCCAGATGATTCTGCATCTTTGTTGCATTCTTCACATATGATTTGGCACAGTATTTGCAAATGTACACAGCTTTTCCTTCTACATTAGCTGCAGTGAAATGTCTCCTCACATCAGATAGTTCCTGTGGCATTTTCCTGTAAAGATTTGAAAAAAATGACAAAAAATAAATACAGATAAATAGTTAAGCAGTTATATTAAACAACTCCTTTGTAAGAGAAATGTTTTAAAATTAAACATGTATGGAAACAGGTGAATTAACACTCAGTTAGCAGGCTCAAGCAAGCTAAAACCCACATGGTAGCAAAAACTAACTAGCAGAAATTGTTAACAAGTTAGAAATGATTTAAACACACTTTGCTGTAGGCTACTATTTACTTGTTAACAAAAAATCATGTATGTCGTATAAAATATATTCACCCCACCCAGTATTGTAATCAAAACTAATCAGAAAGCATGTAGTCCTTGGCTCAGACAGTGTAGTGGTGTGGGCTCAATAGTGTGCAAGGTCTTGAGAATCAGCTGTACATGTGATGGAAGAATGCACTGTGCATGCAGAGAGTTGCAATTCCATTGAATTGGGGATAATTTTCCAAAATATGCTACAAGACCTAGAATTGCCATATGTGTATCCCACAAAAAAAGGTGAATTGTTATAAGCTAACTTTTTTTGATTAATTTAAGCAAAATTCCCCATATTCCTGGGACATTTACCGGAAAATATTTGACCCTTTGCAACCCTAGTTGCAGACAATTGTTGTATTCCTGGGTGTCGCCACTGGTACCATTCTGTGGACTGTCATCAATCTTTTAGTGTATGCAGAGTGACAGGCCCTAAAGGACTGTTTGCACACTCAGACACACACACACACACACACACACACACACACATACACACCTTTGCATTAACAAATACATTTATATTTTCAGAAAGGTTCCTTTAAAAAAAACTTCATACACATTATGCGCATACATATTCAATACATTTTCCCCGGAGGATGTTGTCTGTGCTACATATCCTCTGGGCCGATGGACAGGACCTCTGATGAGGAGGAAAAATAAAAGTCACCATAGAAATTAGCAGCAGAGCCTGAAAAAAACATTCCTCCCACCCCAAAATAGATGTGGACATGCCAATTAGAGGCTCCAGTCCAGTCAGCATAAACAAAAGCAGGTAGGGGAGGGAGGGAGGCAGGGGGAGGCGTCTGACCCAACTGGAGCAGATGTCACTTGGTCAATACTTCCTGTTTTGTTGGCCTTTTTATTTTGAGACGCCTAATTTAGAGGCCCAGCCGGTCTGCCCCGCTCTCTCTGTGGAGCCGGGCCTGAGATTTACTCTGACACTTTGGCTTCCATTGTTCCAGTTTCCTTTCTCTCCTAGCAGACCTGACCACGGAGGACGTCACTCAGCTCCAGCTCAGCCTCCATCAACACAGACTATAGTGTTGATAGTGTCACCACTGTCTGTTCCCTACGCTTTTCCCCTTTTTCTAACCCTGACAAATGACAAATGTCAGCAGTTGACATGTTTGTTTTTTTTGGGGGGGGGGGGTGTGTGTACTCCATCTTCATTCTACAGTTATGGTACTGTACACATAACTTATCCATGCAGAATGATCATGTCAACTGATGAGTGGAGTGGTAGAGGTTATACGAGGTAAAGGGTGTCTAGTTACAGAAAGGCGTGGTTTCATACTTACTCAATCAGTCATTCTGTGTTCTGCCTAATCTGGAGGAGGGACCAGAGGGAGAGTGGTTCCCGTACACACTGGCCATACTGGTATAACCAGTCCAGAGCGGAGAGCAATATTCTGGGGAAGGCGAGAGGAGGAGGAGGAGAGACTCATTGTCTTCTGTCTGTTCATTGTTCAGTTGGACTCATTATCCCTCAGGCCAGCATGGAACCAGTCTTCAATAACCACATCTCATCATCACATCACAGCCAATCAGAGCACAGAGACCATGACTTCATCATCACATCATAGCCTATCAGAGCACAGAGACCGTGACTTCATCATCACATCAGAGCACAGAGACCATGATTTCATCATCACATCACAGCCTATCAGAGCACAGAGACCATGACTTCATCACATCACAGCCTATCCGAGCACAGAGACCATGATTTCATCATCACATCACAGCCTATCAGAGCACAGAGATGACTTCATAATCACATCACAGCCCATCAGATCAGAGACCATGACTTCACAGCCTATCAGATCACAGAGACCATGACTTCACAGCCTATCAGATCACAGAGACCATGACTTCACAGCCAATCAGATCACAGAGACCATGACTTCACAGCCCATCAGATCACAGAGACCGTGACTTCACAGCCCATCAGATCACAGAGACTGTGACTTCACAGCCCATCAGATCACAGAGACCATGACTTCACAGCCCATCAGATCACAGAGACCATGACTTCACAGCCAGATCACAGAGACCATGACTTCACAGCCAGATCACAGAGACCATGACTTCACAGCCCATCAGATCACAGAGACTGTGACTTCACAGCCCATCAGATCACAGAGACCGTGACTTCACAGCCCATCAGATCACAGAGACCGTGACTTCACAGCCCATCAGATCACAGAGACCATGACTTCACAGCCCATCAGATCACAGAGACCATGACTTCACAGCCCATCAGATCACAGAGACCATGACTTCACAGCCCATCAGATCACAGAGACCATGACTTCACAGCCCATCAGATCACAGAGACCATGACTTCACAGCCCATCAGATCACAGAGACCATGACTTCACAGCCCATCAGATCACAGAGACCATGACTTCACAGCCCATCAGATCACAGAGACCATGACTTCACAGCCCATCAGATCACAGAGACCATGACTTCACAGCCCATCAGATCAGAGACCATGACTTCACAGTCCATCAGATCACAGAGACCGTGACTTCACAGCCCATCAGATCAGAGACCATGACTTCACAGCCCATCAGATCACAGAGACCGTGACTTCACAGCCCATCAGATCAGAGACCATGACTTCACAGCCAATCAGATCACAGAGACCATGACTTCACAGCCAATCAGATCACAGAGACCATGACTTCACAGCCCATCAGATCACAGAGACCGTGACTTCACAGCCCATCAGATCACAGAGACCGTGACTTCACAGCCCATCAGATCACAGAGACCGTGACTTCACAGCCCATCAGATCACAGAGACCGTGACTTAGGCTGTGATGTGATATAGTGCACTATTTTTGAGCCAAGTCCTTAGGGCTCTAGTCAAAAGTGGGATTAGGGTGCCATTCAGGACACTGCCTCTGTCTGTTGTACTGTAATGGTTAAGATGCTACACTCATATTTCTTCCACTGAGTCTTCCTCAGACAGACAAAACAACAGACTGTGCATTTCTATGTGCAGTCCTGCTCACATTTGCTTGACATTTTTATGAGTTTGTCCATCAGCCAGTTTCATATTTCAGACAAACAGGGTATCTTTCTCACAGCACAGACAGGCATATATATATATATATATATATATATATATATATATATATATATATATATATATATGCGCACGCACACACGCGCACACACACACACAGGCAAACACACACTCTCACTCACATACTCATCCCCTTTCCCAGTGGGTTCCATTACTGTAGAAACGAAAGGTGATGGAGAGTCTGGTGAAAAACAAGTCTTGTACAGGTGAATGTTGTCTCTAAATATAGCTGGTGGTGAGAGAGAGATGCAAACAGAAAAGGCGCTGGTGTTTTCTGCTGATGACTGGTCCCCTTTGTTTCCTTTTATGAGTCGCTGATGTTACGTTCCTGGAATAATCCACTTGTTCCTCCTCATTTGTCAGACTCTGTTCAGCGTCTCCTAAATAGATCACTAGTCCCTATATTATGCACAAAAGTAGTGCACTATATAGGGAGTAGGGTGTCAATTGGGATGCACACAGAGCGCCTGTTGACTCCTCGTCAAGAAGGTATTTAATAATTCCAAACATTGATGACATTCATGCGGCCTCTGTCAAGCTTTTTGCCTTCCTCCTCTCCAGCCTCCTAATATGGAGGCCTTAAGCAGAGGGCTGTGTCAGTAGATGTTGTGGCCCGGTTGTTACGGCTGCATTTATACACAAACACCAACTGGACTTTAAAAGACAAACATGTCCATCAGGAGGCTTCCCCCCATCGCGTTTGCAATGCCTGCATTCATTTTTACACAGAAAAACACACTGCAGCACACACACACGCACACACACACCGATCTCATCAGCCCGTTTTCATTCCTACAATAGGATTGTGAAAAGCTCATCTGTCATTCGTAGATAAACACACTTTTGTTGGTTCTCTCTCATTAGCAGTAGGGAGTGATTGATTTAGTTAAACAGTAATAATGCTCGTCGGGTGAACAATGAAGTGTTTGTGTAATGATACAGTATATGTTGACGCTGTCCCCAGCTGGCTGTGCACTGTGAGGGCCTGCAAACAACCCTTGGATTACCATGGGCGTCCAAACTAAGGCATGAATCACAGCATCTGTTGTTCCCATTCGGGATGTGAGAGTACACAGCTGGCTATATCAGTGTGTACGAAGGAGGCTTTTCTCCTCACACACATGCACAGGCACTGCACACTACACACCACAGCAGTGTTGTAGGCTATAGAATATATTTATCTCACCCTCAGTCACTCCACACCCTCCTCAACCCAGCTGTGAGAAACAGTTCTACTGCCTGCAGGTCCTGACACAAGGCAGAAACATTCTCGCTGCTTGGAATTTGGAAGCAGGCCAAGTCAAACTTCATGAAATGTACAGTGCATCATTTCACTTTACAAAGCCTCAGACAATTGAGACTTTGTGTGTGTAGTTATAAACTCAACCAAAGACTTGGCAATTATGTCAATAATTGTTTTGAGTCTCTGTGTCCGTATCCGTGTGTGAGAGGGTGAATGCATGTGTGTCAGCACGGTGCGGTAAAACCCACAGCTCTTTCCCAACCCCGTTCTGGATCCTGTTGTAGAGTGCGGCAAGGCAATCTTTCCCCCTGGCTCACCCATGCAATGCAAATGTCCTGGATTATCATGCAAATCAGACATTTATGTCAGTGAAGAATCTAGAATGAGGAGAGACAGTGGAGGGGAGAGGGAAAGGCTGTGAGACAGTGGAGGGAGAGGGAAAGGCTGTGAGACAGTGGAGGGGAGAGGGAAAGGCTGTGAGACGGTGGAGGGGAGAGGGAAAGGCTGTGAGACAGTGGATGGGAGAGGGAAAGGCTGTGAGACAGTGGATGGGAGAGGGAAAGGCTGTGAGACGGTGGAGGGGAGAGGGAAAGGCTGTGAGACAGTGGATGGGAGAGGGAAAGGCTGTGAGACAGTGGATGGGAGAGGGAAAGGCTGTGAGACGGTGGAGGGGAGAGGGAAAGGCTGTGAGAGTGGAGGGGAGAGGGAAAGGCTGAGAGACAGTGGAGGGGAGAGGGAAAGGCTGAGAGACAGTGGAGGGGAGAGGGAAAGGCTGAGAGACAGTGGAGGGGAGAGGGAAAGGCTGAGAGACAGTGGAGGGGAGAGGGAAAGGCTGAGAGACAGGGGAGAGGGAAAGGCTGAGAGACAGTGGAGGGGAGAGGGAAAGGCTGAGAGACAGTGGAGGGGAGAGGGAAAGGCTGAGAGACAGTGGAGGGGAGAGGGAAAGGCTGAGAGACAGTGGAGGGGAGAGGGAAAGGCTGAGAGACAGTGGAGGGGAGAGGGAAAGGCTGTGAGACAGAGGAGAGGGAAAGGCTGTGAGACGGTGGAGGGGAGAGGGAAAGGCTGAGAGAGTGGAGGGGAGAGGGAAAGGCTGAGAGACAGTGGAGGGGAGAGGGAAAGGCTGTGAGACAGTGGAGGGGAGAGGGAAAGGCTGAGAGACAGTGGAGGGGAGAGGGAAAGGCTGAGAGACAGTGGAGGGGAGAGGGAAAGGCTGTGAGACGGTGGAGGGGAGAGGGAAAGGCTGAGAGAGTGGAGGGGAGAGGGGAAGGCTGAGAGACAGTGGAGGGGAGAGGGAAAGGCTGTGAGACAGTGGAGGGGAGAGGGAAAGGCTGAGAGACAGTGGAGGGGAGAGGGAAAGGCTGAGAGACAGTGGAGGGGAGAGGGAAAGGCTGAGAGACAGTGGAGGGGAGAGGGAAAGGCTGAGAGACAGTGGAGGGGAGAGGGAAAGGCTGAGAGACAGTGGAGGGGAGAGGGAAAGGCTGAGAGACAGTGGAGGGGAGAGGGAAAGGCTGTGAGACAGTGGAGGGGAGAGGGAAAGGCTGTGAGACAGTGGAGGGAGAGGGAAAGGCTGAGAGACAGTGGAGGGGAGAGGGAAAGGCTGAGAGAGTGGAGGGGAGAGGGAAAGGCTGTGAGACAGTGGAGGGGAGAGGGAAAGGCTGAGAGACAGTGAAGGGGAGAGGGAAAGGCTGAGAGACAGTGGAGGGGAGAGGGAAAGGCTGTGAGACAGTGGAGGGGAGAGGGAAAGGCTGAGAGACAGTGGAGGGGAGAGGGAAAGGCTGAGAGACAGTGGAGGGGAGAGGGAAAGGCTGTGAGACAGTGGAGGGGAGAGGGAAAGGCTGAGAGACAGTGGAGGGGAGAGGGAAAGGCTGAGAGACAGTGGAGGGGAGAGGGAAAGGCTGAGAGACAGTGGAGGGGAGAGGGAAAGGCTGAGAGACAGTGGAGGGGAGAGGGAAAGGCTGAGAGACTGTGGAGGGGAGAGGGAAAGGCTGTGAGACAGTGGAGGGGAGAGGGAAAGGCTGAGAGACAGTGGAGGGGAGAGGGAAAGGCTGAGAGACAGTGGAGGGGAGAGGGAAAGGCTGAGAGACAGTGGAGGGGAGAGGGAAAGGCTGAGAGACAGTGTTATATATGTACAGCAGACATTCTTTTTGTATGTGTCGTGTCCAGTGTGGGATCGCCGCTCACATTCATCTAGCCCACATCTATACACTAAGTGGGCTGTGCCTCTGGTCTACTTATCTCCCTCTCTGTCACGTCTCTCTTTCTCTCTCTCTTCTCTTTACTCAAAAGTACCTCTCTCTCCTATCCCCTCCAGTTTCTGGGAGTCTAGTGTTACTGCCATACAGTAATTAAACACTTGACCTGAAGTCAAGAGGTTGGAAGTAAGAAATGGATTTTCTGAGAGACTCAACTCTCTCCCCTCCCTCCCCTAGAGCCCTCTGTGTCGGCGCCCCTGGGGTCAGTCCCAATGGACCTGCGTGTGACGGAGCGTGTGATGCGGCCGGGTTCGGACACGGCCCTGCACCCTCCTCTGCTCCACAGCCCCTTCTCCCACCAGCCCTGCACTACCTTCTCCCAGCACCAGCTGCATCAGCACATACGGGTACGTATGCAGCACGGGTACGTATGCAGCACGGGTACGTATGCAGCACGGGTACGCATGCAGTACGGGTACGTATGCAGCACGGGTACGCATGCAGTACGGGTACGTATGCAGCACGGGTACGCATGCAGTACGGGTACGTATGCAGCACGGGTACCTATGCAGCACGGGTACCTATGCAGCACGGGTACCTATGCAGCACGGGTACGTATGCAGCACGGGTACCTATGCAGCACGGGTACCTATGCAGCACGGGTACCTATGCAGCACGGGTACGTATGCAGCACGGGTACCTATGCAGTACGGGTACGTATGCAGCACGGGTACGCATGCAGTACGGGTACGTATGCAGCACGGGTACGCATGCAGCACGGGTACGTATGCAGCACGGGTACGTATGCAGCACGGGTACCTATGCAGCACGGGTACCTATGCAGCACGGGTACCTATGCAGCACGGGTACGTATGCAGCACGGGTACCTATGCAGCACGGGTACCTATGCAGCACGGGTACCTATGCAGCACGGGTACCTATGCAGCACGGGTACCTATGCAGCACGGGTACCTATGCAGCACGGGTACCTATGCAGCACGGGTACGTATGCAGCACGGGTACCTATGCAGCACGGGTACGTATGCAGCACGGGTACCTATGCAGCACGGGTACCTATGCAGCACGGGTACCTATGCAGCACGGGTACGTATGCAGCACGGGTACGTATGCAGCACGGGTACGTATGCAGCACGGGTACCTATGCAGCACGGGTACCTATGCAGCACGGGTACCTATGCAGTACGGGTACGTATGCAGCACGGGTACCTATGCAGCACGGGTACGTATGCAGCACGGGTACGTATGCAGCACGGGTACCTATGCAGCACGGGTACCTATGCAGCACGGGTACCTATGCAGCACGGGTACCTATGCAGCACGGGTACGTATGCAGCACGGGTACCTATGCAGCACGGGTACCTATGCAGCACGGGTACCTATGCAGCACGGGTACCTATGCAGTACGGGTACGTATGCAGCACGGGTACGTATGCAGCACGTACTTCCTCGTTAGGCCTGCTCTCAGCACACACAGTTGCCAAACACCGACACACACACTGATGTGAAAGGAACCCATAAATTGCATTACGTCTGTAATGTTTCATGTGTAATGTTTCTTATACATTTGAGCTCGTATTAATGACTTTCATGCCCCGTTTACACTCATTAGCCCAAGTCTTTCCGTCACCATATGTCACACATTCCCAGATCAGAGCAGCACTTGTTCCTGTTTCCACACGTACTTTAATGACTGTCTCGTCGGCTTTCAGTTTAACATGGAACAACGGAGACGTGAGCAGGAGCAGGAGAAACAGCAAGAGCTGCAGCAGCTGTGGCACAAGGACAAGAGCCAACAGAGTGAGTTTCACTGTGTGCGTGCGTGCGTAGGTATGCTTGTACACTGTAGTAGGAGAGAGTGTGTTGTGTTGAGCCAGTGGGTCAAGTTGAGCCACCCCTTGTTTCTAGGAAACCACACACACAATGAATCATGTGACCAAATCGTTTGGAATAGGTCATGGTTTCATGGAGTCTGTGAAGCATGGAAAAAATGGTTAGCAAGTTAGGTACATTTATTTCTATTTTTACCAAGTCAAATGTATTGGGTTAAAGGCTTCATGATGCTTGTATCTAAACCAAAGTAGATTGTTTTAAGATTGTTCTGTACATCAGTTGGGGTCTCTTATCAGCTTCAACAGGAGGTCCTAAACCTAGCATGAAAGTTCATCCTCGTAGCCGTGTGGGCTAATAGATTCAAACCGTTTGCCCCAGGGTAAGTTGAGCCAATGGCCAGCGTATCCCCATACAAATGCTGATGACATTTTCTCAGTTTTATTCATAATATGCACAGTATTTCTGCGTATTGAACTCAAGATCAACGTCAACCCCCCCCCCCCCCCCCCCCCCCCCCCTTGGAGTTCTTGAGAGAGCAGCCACGTTAGTGAAAGAAGGGAAGAAATCCATTTGGGATGAACGAAGAGACTAAATGACACTGAAGAGGTATATCTACAACAACGAAAGGAACATGTACCTGTGCAGGGGAGAGAGTATGATAGAGTAGTAGAGGCACACAAGGTCTTATCTGATGACTTGGAGTCTGAGCATGATAAACATATCAACAATATTGTAGACCAGTTTCATAAGCTTTAGTAGCCTCAAGTGCAGAGAACTTGCCTATGAATTGGCACATCGAAAACAACATCTCTGTCCCAGACAAGAGATGGAAGGGTAATATTGAGCAGAGAGATCTATATCCGAATGTACATTTAAGCTATACAATTTACCACTCCCATTCCATTCCATACCACTCCCATTCCATCCCATACCACTCCCATTCCATTCCATACCACTCCCATTCCATTCCATACCACTCCCATTCCATTCCATACCACTCCCATTCCATTCCATACCACTCCCATTCCATTCCATACCACTCCCATTCTATTCCATACCACTCCCATTCCATTCCATACCACTCCCATTCCATTCCATACCACTCCCATTCCATTCCATACCACTCCCATTCCATTCCATACCACTCCCATTCCATCCCACTCCCATTCCATTCCATACCACTCCCATTCCATTCCATACCACTCCCATTCCATACCACTCCCATTCCATTCCATACCACTCCCATTCTATTCCATACCACTCCCATTCCATGAATTAAACTTTGATATACAGGTAACTGCCAATATAAAGGAAACACCAACAACGTGTCTTAATAGGATGTTTGGCACCACAAGCCAGAACAGCTTCAATGCACCTCGACATAAATTCTACAAGTGTCTGGAACTCTACTGGAGGGCCACACCATTCTTCCACAAGAAATTCCATCATTTGGTGTTTTGTTGATGGTGGTGGAAAACGGTGTCTCAGGCTCCGATCCAGAATCTCCCGTAAGTGTTCAATTGGGTTGAGATCTGGTGACAGAGATGGCCGTGGCATATGGTTTACATCGTTTTCATGCTCATCAAACCATTCAGTGACCACTCGTGCCCTGTGGATGTCATCCTATGGGGACATAGACATGGTAACCAAAATAATGGCCTTCCCAGCGTTTTTCATACATGACCCTAAGCATGATGGGATGCTCTTTGTTATAATGAATACTATATTTCCCTTTGATGCAGTGCTGATTTTCAAAACATTGCTCAACATACCCCACTCTCCCCTATTGTTATCCTCATTGGTTGGTGTACATTGCTCAACATACCCCACTCTCCCCTATTGTTATCCTCATTGGTTGGTGTACATTGCTCAACATACCCCACTCTCCCCTATTGTTATCCTCATTGGTTGGTGTACATTGCTCAACATACCCCACTCTCCCCTATTGTTATCCTCATTGGTTGGTGTACATTGCTCAACATACCCCAATCTCCCCTATTGTTATCCTCATTGGTTGGTGTACATTGCTCAACATACCCCACTCTCCCCTATTGTTATCCTCATTGGTTGGTGTACATTGCTCAACATACCCCACTCTCCGCTATTGTTATCCTCATTGGTTGGTGTACATTGCTCAACATACCCCACTCTCCCCTATTGTTATCCTCATTGGTTGGTGTACATTGCTCAACATACCCCACTCTCCCCTATTGTTATCCTCATTGGTTGGTGTACATTGCTCAACATACCCCACTCTCCCCTATTGTTATCCTCATTGGTTGGTGTACATTGCTCAACATACCCCACTCTCCCCTATTGTTATCCTCATTGGTTGGTGTACATTGCTCAACATACCCCACTCTCCCCTATTGTTATCCTCATTGGTTGGTGTACATTGCTCAACATACCCCACTCTCCCCTATTGTTATCCTCATTGGTTGGTGTTCTGCACAATGTTGTGTAAAGTGAAACAGATCCATCAATGTCACTTTCGCAAGACAATCACACACACACACACACACACACACACACACACACACATACACACATACACATATATATATATAAACACAGATAAATGCACATACACTCTACAAATGTAAATATTCTCACCAAACAGCCAAAGAATGCCTTGGGCAAAAACCGACAGGGACACCGATTTGAGAGGCATTTCTTTTGGTCTATTCCCAACAGGCTGAGTCATCATACATAGCACCTAGACACAAATAACACCAAATATCTTGTCTCTTACAACAAGCAGAGGAAAACAGTAATTTAGTGCTGTGTCTTTGCATGTCCATAAATACATCTGTGAGGTCTCTGAGCATTCCTCTAGTCAGACAGTATCTGGTAGGGCCCTGGAGAGGAGAAGAGAAGAGAAGAGATGAGAAGAGAAGAGAGGAGAAGAGAAGAGAGGAGAAGAGAGGAGAGGAAGGATGAGCTGTAGAGTGCTGTTGTTTTGACCCCTGCCCTGTGGGTCCCAAACCCGGTTCTCTGTGAGTGGCTGTCAATGGACCATTGTGGCTCTGCTCAGAGCAGCTCATCTCTGTGTGTTGTGGGCTGAGGCATGCTGGGAGGGCTGTGGTAGTAGACATCCCGTGTTGCTTCCTCCTCACACAGAGCCCACTGTTCCTGTTGCCTTTCTCACACACACACACACACACACACACACACACACACACACACACACACACACACACACACCACCAGATTATATATAGATCCTCATCCTACTACCATCCAAGACAATATGGGGTTTCACTGTCAGTCATGAACACTGGATACTACTGAATACTATCACGCTACTGTAGGAGGGAGTTTCTGGGCCGGTATTGACTTTTAGAGCCGAACAGACAGAGCTGAGCCGCTCATTTTGGAGAAAGAGAAAGAAGTTCCTCTAAAACAGTGGTTAAAACATAGTCGAGCTGTGCAAACAGCACCGGTGTCAATATTGACCGTATCAATAGTGACACCTCCTGTCACCTCCCCCTGTCCTCCATGCCCTCCCTAGTCCCCTCCACGCACACACACACACACACACACTAGGACGGCATGGTCACAGCTTCCTAGCATGCAGAGGGAGACTGAAATAGAAAGGGATTTTCCCAAATGTTGCCATCTCATCTTGATACTCTGGCTACAATGTCATGCTCTGGGCATAAAAGGAGTCGTTCTTTCACTTCAGTTACAATGTTGCTGTTGAAAGGTGGAACATTCTACTGAGTAGTGTGTGGGATTGGTCTGATGGCCTCTATCTATGTTGATTGACAGGTGCTGTGGCCAGTTCCCTGGTGAAGCAGAAGCTCCAGGAGGTCATTCTGAAGAAGCAGAAACAACAAGCCCTGGGAAGAACCAGCTCCAACCCTCTCAGTGGTCCCCCTGTGGGCTACAGGTGAGAACTCTTTACACCTTCAGTAGCATGTGGGCTACAGGTGAGAACTCTTTACACCTTCAGTAGCATGTGGGCTACAGGTGAGAACTCTACACCTTCAGTAGGATGTGGGCTACAGGTGAGAACTCTTTACATCTTCAGTAGGATGTGGGCTACAGGTGAGAACTCTACACCTTCAGTAGCATGCGGGCTACAGGTGAGAACTCTTTACACCTTCAGTAGCATGTGGGCTACAGGTGAGAACTCTACACCTTCAGTAGCATGTGGGCTACAGGTGAGAACTCTTTACACCTTCAGTAGCATGTGGGCTACAGGTGAGAACTCTTTACACCTTCAGTAGCATGTGGGCTACAGGTGAGAACTCTTTACACCTTCAGTAGCATGTGGGCTACAGGTGAGAACTCTTTACACCTTCAGTAGCATGTGGGCTACAGGTGAGAACTCTACACCTTCAGTAGGATGTGGGCTACAGGTGAGAACTCTACACCTTCAGTAGCATGCGGACTACAGGTGAGAACTCTTTTTATACCTTCAGTAGCATGTGGGCTACAGGTGAGAACTCTACACCTTCAGTAGCATGTGGGCTACAGGTGAGAACTCTACACCTTCAGTAGCATGTGGGCTACAGGTGAGAACTCTTTTTATACCTTCAGTAGCATGTGGGCTACAGGTGAGAACTCTACACCTTCAGTAGCATGTGGGCTACAGGTGAGAACTCTACACCTTCAGTAGCATGCGGACTACAGGTGAGAACTCTTTTTATACCTTCAGTAGCATGTGGGCTACAGGTGAGAACTCTACACCTTCAGTAGCATGTGGGCTACAGGTGAGAACTCTACACCTTCAGTAGCATGTGGGCTACAGGTGAGAACTCTTTACACCTTCAGTAGCATGTGGGCTACAGGCGAGAACTCTTTACACCTTCAGTAGCATGTGGGCTACAGGTGAGAACTCTACACCTTCAGTAGCATATGGGCTACAGGTGAGAACTCTACACCTTCAGTAGCATGTGGGCTACAGGTGAGAACTCTACACCTTCAGTAGCATGTGGGCTACAGGTGAGAACTCTTTACACCTTCAGTAGCATGTGGGCTACAGGTGAGAACTCTACACCTTCAGTAGCATGTGGGCTACAGGTGAGAACTCTTTACACCTTCAGTAGCATGTGGGCTACAGGTGAGAACTCTTTACACCTTCAGTAGCATGTGGGCTACAGGTGAGAACTCTTTACACCTTCAGTAGGATGTGGGCTACAGGTGAGAACTCTACACCTTCAGTAGGATGTGGGCTACAGGTGAGAACTATTTACACCTTCAGTAGCATGTGGGCTACAGGTGAGAACTCTACACCTTCAGTAGCATGTGGGCTACAGGTGAGAACTCTTTACACCTTCAGTAGCATGTGGGCTACAGGTGAGAACTCTTTACATCCTCAGTAGCATGTGGGCTACAGGTGAGAACTCTTTACATCTTCAGTAGGATGCGGGCTACAGGTGAGAACTATTTACACCTTCAGTAGCATGTGGGCTACAGGTGAGAACTCTACACCTTCAGTAGCATGTGGGCTACAGGTGAGAACTCTTTACACCTTCAGTAGCATGTGGGCTACAGGTGAGAACTCTTTACACCTTCAGTAGCATGTGGGCT